>NW_026705278.1:600000-883681 GCF_029867415.1 Vicia villosa | reverse complement strand
GCTGCAGGTTTCTTGAATGCACAGAGTGATAAGCATCCGCAAGCAAGGTTGGAACTGGATTTCCAATTAAGAAGATCTTAATTGCATTGATGTCTACGAAATCGTTAATGTTAGGGAACAAAAACAATCCGTAGATAAGCAAAGCCAAGATTTCCTCAAAAGCGCTCATATCTTGGATGCTGACGAAGTACCGAGCTTGATCAAACAGGAATTTGGAGGGCAATCCTTGAATTCCTCCTCTACTCACCATATGAGTTCTAATGTCGACTACGTTCAAAGGAGTAGTTGCAGCAATGATAATGTCGTCAGGATTCTTTTCCAAACCGGAGTACGGATCTTGCGCGTACACGGGTATTCCAATCAGACGAGAGTACTCTTCTAACGTAGGCATGAGCTGATAATCTGGAAAGGTGAAGCAGTGATACGTTGGATCGTAAAACTGTACCAAGGTGGGAAGGATCCCAACCACCATGTTGGTATTGAGCAAAGGCAGAAGTTTTCCATACTTCTCCTTGAAAGCCTGGGGGTTGACCACCAGTTTTCCGAGCTTTCCCAGTTCCTCGACCTGGGGAATCTTGAAGGTGTATTTCCTAGCTCTCTTTCTTCCGTAATCCATAATATAGATCCTTAAGTCCTTTCTCCGTTTCTCTCTTTCTATGAAGTTCAAAACGTTCGTTATTTAGTTTCCTTGAAAAACGACTCGAAAAAGACTCTTTTTGTTTTTAGTTGTTTATTAATGAATGATGCATGAATGCATGAATGCACACACAAGAGTTTTAAACAAACATGGCGTTGAAGGGTATAGTGGTCATGAAGTCCAAACGCAATCCCCGCCCCAATGGTAAACTAAGGTTAAGGATTTTTGTACCTTTAGAACGGGTTCTAAGGGTCTCAGAGTTTTTGCTCAACCTTAAAGATACGTTGATTGGTATCTATAAGAGAGTTTTCTCTGAGTGTAGTATCTGCGTGACAATTACTTCCGTAATCACCGCTCTACGTCCTAAAAAAAAGGCTTTAAGTGGGGTTAATGTGTTTCTAGGTCCTCCTGGTACAAATCAGTCTCGGAATGCAGTGGCGCAGTTAATCACAACCAGCCAGGCAAATCCCAAGAGTAGACTTGGAAACCAAGATTAGAGGGCCTTCACCGGGAAGACATCCTCCATCCTATCTTATGTTGCACTCAAATCCGGGTATAGAATTTCTCACCACAAGGGGGAATCAAGCCCTTTCCCGATACAGAATAAACAAAGTAAACAAATATATATGCAACAATCACATGATATGACACAGAGGTTAGGCAGGACCTCTCTTGTTTGAGGGGGAATTTGGCATCCCTAATTCCTCATTGGGGCTGGACCAGCAACAGGTCAACCATTGGTTTGGATGAAAAACCAAGGTTTTTAACACTTATATCCCCAGCAGAGTCGTCATTTTTCTGTGGATGGTCGTTTTCTTTACCTCCCCGTTTCACTTGGGAGGACGGCACGCTAAACCCTTCACGCGAAATTTGGAAGGAGAATGCGCCCGTGGTGGGATGAATTTTATTTCAGTTCTTCCTACGATATCACACGAACTTTCTTATTGGTCCTACGAGTAGGAAAGGGAAAAAAAGATCTCAACTAAACCCTAGGAGTTTGCTAAGTGTGGGGATTTCACCTAGACTAGAAATTTTGGAGTCCGGGAGGTCGGTTATACATAGGGAAGTGTTTAAACACCCTACATATCTGTAGTACTCTACAGGAACCTTCTCTGTGTCATTGTGATTGTGTTTATTGCTAATGATTGGGAAAGTTTCTCCTTTGTGTTAGGAGAGAGAATTGAATTGATTAAAGAAAGACAGACAGATAGACAAACTGACTATTTTTGGTATTTTATTAGCTCGCTGAGATTCCTTGTGAACCTCATGCCTACATATCCCTAGTGGAAGTCAGAGCTTAATGTAGTTCGGGGAACTAACTAGGGAAATTAATTGTTTTTGGTGCCTTGCTTAAAGCTCAAGGTTGAAGCTTGGAATTAAATCTCTATTTACAGTAAAGAGACATGAAATCATCTCTACAGAGAGGTATTTGTACTATTCTACCACAAACATTTAAAAGAGTGACAGAATAACTGAATTCATTTCATTCAAGAGGGGGACCTTACTTGTGTATGTGCAAGTATACCAGTCAAATGCCTCTTAAATGAAAGAAAAATGCTCATCCAAATTAGGGAAAGTTACCACATGTCTGGGTTTTACTGCCAGCTCATGCCTTTCAAAATCCTAAATGGGAGACTTGATTAAAATTGAAATTGAAATGTTTGTTTGTTTGAATGTGGTAGAGTAGTAAAAATATCTCTCTATAGAGATAAGCTATGTCTATCTACTGTATAAAAGATTTGACTTTAGCTGGCTTGTATGAGGCCCAAGCTTGAGGCTTTTTGATTGATTAATTAATATTATTGACTCTGGGAGATGACTCCACTGGGGATTAATTACAGGATATTTTTGTGTTCTGTACAAAGCCCAGAATTGAGGCTGACTCTACTAAGGGAGACTCTATTTATGTGCCTTGTACAAAGCCCAAGGTTGAGGCTAACTGTTGAGGATAATTGAATGAATGACTCTATTTTATGTGCCTTGTACAAAGCCCAAGGTTGTGGCTAACTCTAGCTAGGGAAAACATTATTTTCTGCCTTGTACAAAGCCCAAGGTTGTGGCAGACTCTTAAATAAACTGAGTATGGATGACTCTAAGGGGAAAAGATCCTAGGTGTTAGGAATCTTTGACACATGAAAGTATGGTTTATCTGCCTTGTACAAAGCCCAAGGTTGTGGCTACTGAATGATGAAGAACTCACTGGGGAGACTCTATTATCTGCCTTGTACAATGCCCAAGGTTGAGGCTGACTCTTAACAGGGGAGTTTTATTGTTTGGGTGCCTTGTATGAAGCCCAAGGTTGAGGCTAACTGTTTTTGTTGGTTTTGACTCTACTGAGGAGATTTTATTTATTGAAAGACTGTTTTTCTTTGGAAGCTAACCCTTTCCAGGGATTTTGACTCAGCTGGTGAATTTGTCTATTAAAAGACTGACTTTATCATGTTTTTGGAGGCTGACCCTTTCCAGGGGTTTTGACTCTTTTGGGGAAATTATCTCCTAAGAGAATGAATCTCTATTTTATTTATTAATTGACTTTGGAGGCTAACCCTTTCCAGGGATTTTTATTAACATGAAGGAATGTGTGGAAGCTAACCCTTTCCAGGGATTTATATTAAAAATGAAAGAATGTGTGGAAGCTAACCCTTTCCAGGGATTTTGTTAAAAAGGATGGCAGAAAGATTATCTAATGGAGACTTCTTGTTTAAAGCCCAAGATGAAGGCTGACACATGCTGAGGAGAAGTAAACATAGATCCTAGACTCTGCTAAGGAAGATTGATGAAGATAAGGGTGACAGAGACTGTCCATGTCTCTCATTCCATAAATGTACTCAATGTAGAATTGAGACAAACTTAGCTTGTTTAAAGTCTGGTTTAAATTGGAAGAAACTCACCAGGGTAGGCTAAAAGGTGACTAAAGACCTGTTCCTATGTTTATAAGAAACCTGATGGGTCCTTGTATACAAGCTCAAGAGGAAGCTGGAAATGCTTTTAAGAAGCCTGTGGGTCCTTGTACAAAGCCCAAGAGGAGGCTAATCGAGGGTCCTTGTTATAGCACAAGAGAAAGCTATGTAGTTTTGAACTTATTTTGGCTCTAAGCAAATGGGTAAGAGGTTTCACCGGGAATAATTCCTCTTTGGGTGGATGTATCCTATTATTTGGATTCTCGGGTTTTTGCCAAGATGTTTCACCGGGAATAATTCATCTTGGGGGTTTGAACTACAGATCTCTAATTAGGAAAGAGCCTTCACCGGGAAGACATTCTCAATCCTAGGTCATATTCCTATAATATATATAGTTTAACTGTCCTAAGGTTTATACTTAAACGTAGTTCTAAACTAATATATGCACAGTTTATATTTGACAGTAATTTAAATAAAGACTGTAAATTGAAAGCTTGTAAAGCCTAACCTGGATGGAGTGGAGGCCATTGAAGAAGTATGTACAGAGCCTCAACAGTAATTTTTGTTGTTTTGTTGATAACAGTTGAATATATATATGATGAACAGTTAATGGTTTTTGAAAACAGAAGAAGTGAAGATGGACAAAGGTCACATAGGTATCTGAAGAGTTTCACCGGGAATAATGCCCTTCAAATACCAGAAGAATGTTTTGAAAACAGAAAGAAGATTTTGAAAATACAGTTTTGAAAATTGACAAAAGTCAACTTAATTAAGGTAAAAATAAAGACTTTTAACTAATTAAGACCTAAACAATTAGGGTTTTATCATAAAATTATTTACAAAGTGATTAGGTTAAAATAAAGTGACAATATATATTTAAAGTATTTAAGAAAACACTTAAAAACATACTATTTTAAACCTAATTAAAATTCATGAAATAAATAAGATTTTTATGATTTTTTTGACTATTCATAAAATAGATATATTAAATAATAGGTGTATGAAAAATGAAGTGAAAATGATTTAATTTGATAGGTGAATTAATTGTGTGAAGTTGTGAAGAAAATAGGTGTGACAAGTGATAAAAAATTAGGAATGTCTCCACCAAGGCTTGAACTCACGCCCTTTAGGTCACATACCCAAAACCAAACCACTGGGCCAGCGCGCGCATGGTGATAGTGATACACATCCAACACATTATATTTTCAGATAAACGTGTAAATCATGAAAAAATAAAAGGAATAAAAAGTCTGGGGCGAGGGGGATTCGAACCCCAGACTTGAGGCATGAGGAGACTAAGAGCGCATGTGAGGCCACTAGGGCCAACGATGTATTCGTTTAAAACACGCTTTCAGTTAAGTATATTTTAAACCCTCCCCTGAGAATCCAAAAATGGCGCCACCCACCATCTTCATCTTCAACCTCAAGCTCTTCAAATTTGAACTTCTGAACTTACTCGTTTCTCAACCAAACGTGATGATGTAAAGATGAATTTCACTCCAAATTTCCTCACGAATCTAAATATGTAACTAATATCTATTTATATTAACTACATCTAACTAATTTACCAGAAATCGTGAAGAACCCTAAATTTTAAAAATCAAATTAAATGACTATACTGAAAGATAAATGAATGATGATAGAGGGTTTTCAATCCTCTGATGATGCTGAACAAGATAGAATCGAGCTTTATCACAAAGAGTGCTTAAATTAAAGAAGTGAGGTTCAGAAACTTACCTCTGAAAATGGAGGTTGTGAGGATGATAGAGAGCACCTGGGCTTGAATGAATGATCTCAATAGCTTCCCTGAGACTCAATGATGCTAACTGAATGCTTATTGGAGCTTGAATCCTCCTGCATTGCTCTATGGACCTCCCTCGATTTCAGCTTCAAATAGACATGGAGGTTGTTGAATTTGGAGTTACCGATGAGCTGCAGCCATCTGGTTAGCTTCACTATGACCTGAGGAGTGTGCCTGGATGATTGGCTTGGCTTGAAACCTCCTGAATTACTCTATGGACCTCCAACTGCAAGTGCTCCAAATGAGAGGTGGAGATGATGATTCTCCACGCCCAGCAGTGTTCCAGAGGTTTGGATCACCTCCAAATGCCTCCCTCAATGTGTTTGAATACTTATTTTCAAAGAGAGAGCTTTGGTTTGAAGAATCCGAGTCTTCTTGCCAAAGGACCTTTGAAAAAACTAAGTATGAAGAAAGAAAAGAGAAAGCAAGAATTCTGTTGCTTTGGTGTGTTTTTTGAATGAGAATGAGGCCTCTATTTATAGGCAATTGGTTCAGTATAGTTGCAGAAGAGTGAGCTTGCTTAATGAAAGAAGTTTGGTTTCTTAAGCATGAAGGAAGTTTGCAAATATCTCTTATGCAATGATGAGAATTTTGATTCCATTTGATCAATCCCCTAGCCCTCGATTTTGCTTGATCTTAGGGGACAATTCTGAGCCAGAAATGAGCTCTAATTGGTTGGTGAGAAGATTCCTTGGGTGATTCATCAATTTGCCATAAATTCACAAATGTAATCATTACATAATCACATGTTCTTGTTTTTAGAATCTTCTTCAATCCTTATGGCATGGTAAAAATGAATGCATGGCATTGTTTCAGATATGTTATGGGTCGTGTAGCATCCATAATTGAGGTCATGTGCACAAAATTTCAAAGTTCAAAAATGATGCATGACCTATAATTTTACTTCATGAGGCCAACTTTGAACAAGCATAACTCTTAGCTCAAATTGAATTTGGAGAAGGTTGAACACAATTTGGAAAGCCCTAAACATCTACTTCAAATCATTAGTTTATGTCTTCTTCAGAATCATTTGGGAAATTTGTGAAAAGTGAGCCCAAAGTTGGATGAAAACTAGGTTAAAACACTTAGAAAATTTTCTAAGTGTTTATGACCTAAAACTTCAAAATTTTCAAAACCCTTAAATGGTTGATCTTTTGAAAAAAGTTCTTATGTGAGATGTTGTTTTATTTTGCAAGATCTACAACTTTCATGTTGGAAGTTTTTTGAGTTGTGTAGGTGAAATTTTGAGTTCTCACCATGCCCTCAAAAACCCTAATTCCCGACTTTTTGCTCCTTGATGAATTTCTTTGAATTTCTTTGGTCAAATGACTTTGACATCCATATATTGATGATATTGATCTTTGAAAGTCATTTTTTGACCAAAAACCTTAAAAGTCAATGATGATCCCACACAGTTGACTTTTCCTGACAAAGTGAATTTTTGGGCTTTTGTGTAGAAACAAGATCTTCTCCTCAAATGAATGATGTAAATGGATTATATTGAGGTAGTAGAGATTCTTGAATCATGTCTTGAGTTTTGGATCCATGCCCTGATTAAAAGTCAACTATCTTGGTGAATTAGGTCAAAAACCCTAATTGTCGACCAGAGGACAATGATGAGTGTAGACTTTGAATTGAGGTGTAATGTCCAGTGGATCTTGTCATAAGAGTTATTTGAAGATGATTAATGTCTTTGAATGGTTTCCTGGGGCTTTTTAGGGTTTCCCAAAGGTGATCCCTGATTTTAGTCTTTGATAGGCTCCAAACCCTAGTCTGTTGATCTGAGTAATCCTGTACTTAGATGACTGGGTGTCTTAATCAATCATAGGTGTAATAATGAGGCTTTTGAGTCTTATGATTGTATTAGAGACTAATCCCTCTATTGATTGATCCTTTGCCTGAGTTTTCTTGTCTTTGAACACCCTCGATTGAATGCCAGACTGCCCTGGGTACTTACTTTGACTTGATGAAAATCCTGAAGATATGTCATCTCAGGGGGGTCAAAAATTAGGGTATGACACTAATCTAAGCCAGCATATCATGAATCCCAGCGTTGTTCTTGCTCTTGCTTGGTCATCAAATCTTGAAACTCTGCATGCCTGTGCAGCTCCCAGAGAAAGAAGTAAATGAATACAAAGGAGGAACTGAGAACAGTTCACCAGGAGAGAGCGTATTCTCAGATGGGCTTTCCCTTAACATAGAAGTTAAGTCCTTATGGAACCTAACTTCATCCAATATCTCAAGAAAGTCTTCTTCCTTTGGACAAATGTTGATAACAGCATCAAGGAAGAGATCTGACTTGAGAAAAACTTGGAATGCCATCCCGAGATATGTTTCTCATCCTGTAACCGATTAACCCTTCCATCCGTTCTATTCAAATAGATCATCCACTTTTGAGACTTAGTTTCTTCAACTGTTTGAAAGTTTTAATGAAGGGAACTAGGCGAAGGATTCATGTTGAACGTTGGATCGATGAAGAATGAACTAGGGTTTACGCAAAAGATATTCAGAAAAGTGAGAGAAGGAGAGAGAGAGAGAGAGAGAGAGAGCGCAAAGATTGATTGAAGAGTGCAAAGAAATGGAGAAATAAATAGAGGGAATGTGGGGAAGGAAACGTTCTAGGGAAGGGAAACGTTTGACGAATATAAAAACGAAAAAGAAAATAAAAGAAATGATGAATGGCATTTAATGTTACGTGACAAGAGGAGAGAGAAACTATGACAAATGAAATGATAGAACAGTTACCTAGGAAAGGTGCCTCCTCAACTGCACGCATGCTTGTCCAAATAGGGTAGACACGTGTTACCATCTGGAAAGCTAGATACAGCTGTTTTACTTTAAAAGATATTCTGAATCAACTTAGACACGTTAGTAATAAACGAGTCACTACTTCTAATTGATTTAAAAACAGAACCTCTTATAAAAGATTAATCCATTCTCATTTCAGAAGATAGCCATACATAAGATTTTCTCATCTTCTCATTCTGGGCAAAGATCCATACTGATATGCTTCAGAATGAATTTAAACCTATCTTCAGCCAGGGGTTTTGTAAAGATATCAGCCCATTGATGGTCTGTATCCACAAAGTTTAAAGATATAACACCCTTCTGAACATAGTCCCTTATGAAATGATGTTTAATCTCAATATGTTTAGCTTTTGAATGTAAAATAGGATTCTTAGATAAACATATAGCAGAAGTATTATCACAGAAAATAGGAATGTTACTCTCATAAATCTGATAATCTTCTAGCTGACTTCTCATCCAGAGCATTTGTGTGCTACAACCAGCAGCAGCAACATATTCTGCTTCTGTTGTTGAGAGGGCAATTGTAGCTTGCTTCTTGCTGTACCATGAGATCAGATGACTTCCAAGAAATTGACAACTTCCAGAAGTGCTCTTCCTTTCTATTCTATCTCCAGCATAGTCAGCATCACAGAATCCTACTAAGTTGTAATCTTTGGATCTTCTGTAAACTAAACCAACATTAGTAGTACCTTTCAGATACCTCAGAATTCTCTTAACCGCAGTTAAATGAGATTCTCTCGGATCTGATTGGAATCTAGCACACAAACAAACACTGAAGAGAATGTCAGGTCTAGAAGCAGTTAGGTATAGAAGAGATCCAATCATACCTCTGTACAACTTCTGATCTACCTTCTTACTTACCTCATCCTTACCTAGGACACATGTTGGATGCATAGGAGTTTTGGCTTCTTTGCTTTCAGAAAGATTAAACTTCTTCAGAAGTTCTTTCACATACTTCGTTTGATGAACATAGGTTCCGTCAGAAGTTTGGTTGATTTGAATCCCAAGGAAATACTTGAGTTCTCCCATCATGCTCATTTCAAATTCAGCCTGCATAGACTCAGCAAACTCCTTTCCAAGTGTAGCATTAGATGTTCCAAAGATAATATCATCAACATATATTTGACAAATTAAAATATCCTTTTTAAATGTTTTACAGAAGAGATTAGTGTCCACTTTTCCTCTAGTGAAACCATTTTCCAGAAGGAAAGAACTCAAACGTTCATACCAAACTCTAGGAGCTTGTTTCAATCCGTATAATGATTTCTTTAATTTAAAAACATGATTTGGAGACATGGAGTCTTCAAAACCAGGAGGTTGATGGACATAAACTTCTTCATCTATGTAACCATTTAAGAAGGCACTCTTAACATCCATCTGATAAAGAGTGATGTTGTGTTGAGTGGCAAAAGAAATTAATAGACGAATAGATTCTAACCTGGCCACTGGTGCAAAGGTTTCTGTGTAGTCAATCCCTTCTTGCTGACTATAACCTTGAGCAACCAGTCTGGCTTTGTTTCTTACCACTTCTCCCTTCTCGCTTAGCTTGTTTCTGAACACCCACTTAGTGCCGATGATGTTGAATCCTTTTGGTCTAGGAACCAAGTCCCATACATCATTCCTTGTAAACTGATTTAGTTCTTCTTTCATGGCAATTATCCAGTCTGGATCTTCTAGAGCTTGATAATCAGAAGTTGGCTCGATCAAAGAAACTAGACCTAATTGACAATCTGCATTGTTCTTAAGGAATGCCCTTGTTCTGATGGGATCGTCTTTCTTTCCAAGGATCACATCTTCTGAATGAGCTGAAGCAAGTCTAGGTGATCATCTGATAGTTGGCTCTTCAGAAATCCTGAGATTCTCTAAAGATGCAGCAACTTGATCTTCTGATCCATTGCTTCTGAGACTATCAGCTTCTGCAGCTTTGTTTCTTGGTTCTACTTCTTCTGATATATCAATATCAAAATCTGCAAAATTCTCAAACTGCTTTGGCTTTTCAAGACCAAGCTTATCATCAAACCTGATATTGATTGATTCTTCTACAATCAATGTTTCAGTATTGTATACTCTGTAGCCTTTAGAGCGTTCAGAATATCCAAGAAGGAAACACTTTTGTGCTTTAGAATCAAACTTACCAAGATGATCTTTAGTGTTCAGAGTAAAACAAACACATCCAAAAGGATGAAAATATGAAATGTTGGGCTTTCTATTCTTCCACAGTTCATAAGGAGTCTTATTTAGAATAGGTCTTATAGAGATTCTATTCTGAATATAACATGCAGTGTTTATTGCTTCTGCCCAGAAGTGCTTAGCCATATTGGTTTCGTTGATCATGGTTCTGGCCATTTCTTGTAGAGTCCTATTCTTTCGTTCTACAACTCCATTTTGTTGTGGAGTTCTAGGACAAGAGAAATCATGGGCAATACCATTTTCTTTGAAGAACTCCTCAAAGAATTTGTTCTCAAATTCACCACCATGATCACTTCTGACCTTTATGATTTTACACTCCTTCTCAGTTTGGATCTGAGTGCAGAATTCAAAGAACACTGAATGAGACTCATCCTTGTGTTTCAAGAACTTTACCCATGTCCAGCGGCTATAATCATCAACGATGACTAATCCATATTTCTTCCCTCTGACAGATGCTGTTTTGACTGGGCCAAACAGATCAATGTGCAAGAGTTCTAACGGCCTTGAGGTAGAAACAACATTCTTAGACTTGAATGCAGGTCTGGAGAACTTGCCCTTCTGACATGCTTCACAAAGAGCATCTGATTTGTATTTCAGATTTGGGAGTCCTCTAACCAGATTTAGTTTGTTAATCTGAGAAATCTTTCTCAAACTAGCATGACCTAATCTTCTGTGCCAGACCCATTGCTCTTCAGAAACAGACATAAGACAAGTCACCTTCTGCTTCTCAAGATCAGAAAGATCAATCTTATAAATGTTGTTCTTCCTCTTGCCTGTAAATAGGATTGAGCCATCCTTCTGACTTACAGCCTTGCAAGACTTTTGATTGAAGATTATATCATAACCATTGTCACTTAATTGACTTATGGACAATAAGTTATGCGTTAATCCTTCTACAAGAAGTACATTAGTTATGGAAGGAGAGTTACCAAGACTTATGGTTCCAGAGCCAATGATTTTGCCCTTCTGATCTCCTCCAAACTTGACTTCTCCACCTAGTTTAAGCACCAGGTCTTGGAATGTAGACCTTCTTCCCGTCATGTGTCGCGAGCACCCAGAGTCTAGGTACCATGACATTTTGCTTTTTGTCCTCTTTGCCGCAAAGGATATCTCTTCAGAATCTGATTCTGATGTAGATTCTTATCCGTCATCCATTGTGGCCATTAGTGCCAGATTTTCCTGCTCATCTTCAGAGTCTGATTCTGATTCTGAATCATCCCATGTTGCCATAAGACCTTTCTTCTTATGAAACTTCTTCTTGGGATTCTCCTTCTGAAGTTTTGGACACTCGTTCTTGTAATGTCCAGGCTCATTGCACTCATAGCAGACAGCCTTCTTCTTGTCAGATCTTCTGTCACCAGAAGATTCTCCACGTTCAAATTTCTTTGAACTTCTGAAGCTTCTGAACTTCCTTTGCTTGCTCTTCTAGAGTTGGTTTACCCTTCTGGAGATCATGGACAGTTCATCTTCTTCTTCAGATTCTGATTCCTCAGGATCTTCTTCTCTAGCCTGAATAGCGTTAGTGCATTTTTTAACATTAGATTTTAATGCAATAGACTTACCTTTCTTCTGAGTCTCGTTTGCATCCAGCTCTATTTCATGGCTTCTCAAGGCACTGATAAGCTCTTCCAACGAAACTTCATTCAGATTCTTGGCAATCTTGAATGCAGTTACCATTGGGCCCCATCTTCTGGGCAAGCTTCTGATGATCTTCTTTACTTAGGCTTGGGAAATTTTGTGGCTTGGAGTTAGGATTGGAAAATAGAATTAGGCTTGGGAAAAGGATTTGGAGCCAAAAATGAGATCCAATGGTCTTGATGCAATCACATGAGGGTTCATGATTAAATGATGTAGGTAATCAAATAAGAGCTAAGTCATGCTTCCCATGCTTGCAAATGATGTCAACATTTTCAAAAGCTGAAATTTGCCTTCATTTTTCCAAATTCGCACTGGTGCAATCGATTTGCACCTTATGCAAATCTATTTACATAGCTGAAAAAGGCAAAATCTGGGGTAAAAACAGTTATGCAAATCGATTGTTGTCTTATGCAAATCGATTTGCACTGATGGCAGAAGCAAATCTGGTGCAGAAACAGTTGTGTAAATCGATTTACACCTTATGCAAATCGATTTGCATAGTGAAAATGTTGAAAAATGCTCCTTTGATGGATATTTTGACTTGGTACCTACAAAACACAAACATACAAGAGCACAAGGCAATATTTTTGGTATTTTGGTTAGTAAAACAATATATACAAGACTAAAACATGGGTGCTCGATGATTCCCTTGCAGATGAATTGAGCACAACATCACCAGTAGAGCTCTAAATTAAAACTTCTTGATTGATGATTGGTATGCAAATGATGTGTGATCTTAGGGTCAAAAATTGGGGTATGACACTTTGTCATACTTCTTGATGGGAAATGAATTGTTTAAGAAAACTCCTGAAGGTGTTTTACTAAAGTGTCTGGGCGAAGCTGAAGCATACTTGGCTCTCTCAAACGTACACAGTGGGGCATGTGGTGCTCACCAAGCGGGGCACAAAATGAAATGGCTTTTGTTCCGCTATGGAATTTATTGGCCCACTATGTTAAAAGATTGCATAGAGTTTGCAAAAGGGTGTCAAGAATGTTAAGAACACGCAAGTATTCAACATGCACCTACAAACGAATTAAGTTCAATAATAAAGCCATGGCCTTTCAGAGGTTGGGCATTAGATTTAATTGGTGAAATTCGTCCCACATCTTCCAAAGGTCAAAGATATATTTTAGTAGGAATAGACTACTTCACAAAATGGGTCGAAGCGATACCACTGGCAAATGTGGATCAGGAGGCTGTGATTGAGTTTATTCAAAGACACATTTTATATAGATTTGGAATCCCAGAAAGTATATCCATAGATCAAGGATCAGTGTTTACTAGACGAAAGATGCAAGAATTCGCCAAAGAAATGGGGTTCAAGTTATTTACCTCTACACCTTATTATGCTCAAGCAAATGGACAAGTTGAAGCAGCCAATAAGGTAATAATTGGTCTCATAAAGAAACATGTAGGGAAAAAACCTAAGAATTGGCATAAAACTTTGGACCAAGCACTTTGGGCTTGTCGAACGTCACCAAAAGAAGCTACAAACACTACACCTTTCCAGTCGACGTTCGGACATGACGCAGTACTCCCAGTTGAAATATACTTGCAGTCAGTCTGGATCTAGAGACAAGCAGAAATTCCCCCAAACATGTATTGGGAAATGATGATGAACGAATTAGTTGATCTGGACGAAGACAGACTTTGAGCGTTGGAAATGATAAAAAGACAAAAGGAAAGGGTGTCAAGAGCATACAACAAAAAGGTGAAAGGTAAAACATTGATTAATAATGACTTAGTTTGGAAAGTTATTTTGCCTATAGATCGAAAGAACCAGGCTTTAGGAAAATGGTCCCCACACTGGGAAGGACCTTTTCGAATCTTAAAAGTGTTCTCAAATAACGCTTATGAGATAGAAGAGTTGGCAAAAGATCGTAGGATTTTGAGAGTAAATGAGAAGTACCTGAAAAGATACAAGCCACTCATGCATGAAGTAAAAATTGCAAAAACGTAGACATTAAAAGTGTGCGCTGTAGGCCAAAATGGTAAAACAAGCACCAAAATGGCTTCGTATCTAAGTGAGATATGCATAAACTAAAAGACAAAGCAAGGTCAAAATATATTCCATTATAATTAAAAGAGTATATTAGGTAGAGAAGATTATGCTTGCATGCATAACTAAAGTTACAAAATAGAGGCACAATAGAAACTATCAAAAGGAGCGTTCAAAATTGTAAACAATAAAGCTAAGGCCTACAACGCCTCCAACAATGCCTCAAACAATGCACCCTTTAGTTAATCCTTTGCTCGAAGCCTTCCAAGGAAAGTAGGGGCAAGCTTTCTGCTTTGAAAAGATATAGAGATCCTTCCATGCGCATTCTCCTCACTAGGCCCTGTTTAATAAACATATAGGACAGCAACCTTCCATAAGGAAGGCATGTTGCTATGCCTTGACGAGAGGCAGCAATAGAAACAGCTTTGACAAGCTGTTTGAAGATCAGCAATGGAAAGTTGATTTTCCTTCCCCGAATGGCACAGAGTATGAACTCCAGGTCTTCCATCATTATGCTTTCTAGATCCTGATTTCGTGGGCGAAAGCTACCCACTAAAAGCTTATGCCAAATCCTGATGATTTTGGCACTGAAAGGATCATTATCCATGAGGGCCCTCAAGACATCAGAGGTAGTCATGCTGAAGGTGTTATCATCAAACACTTCTCCAAAGTTATCGCATCTTAACAGTTCAGAGATAGTCGAGGGAGTAATGGTGATACGGGCTCTCCGAACCTGAGACACAATGGTGGTTCTTCCTTCTGGATCTATACGGAGAGACGCAAACATCCAGAAGTCTGCCAACATGTTTGGATAAACAGATCCCTCCAGGATTCCCTAGTAAACCCGTAGTTGTTGGTTGGCAAAGAGTGCGTCAACATTGATTTCGTTATCATAGAACTCTTCTACAGAGAGTTTGAATTCTTTTTTGATAAGAGACCTGATGGTATTGTAAGTTAAAGGTGTCATTGTGAACAAGGGGGTACAAAAAGAAATTCTTCAAACTCTGTATTCAAAGAAGCGCAAGAAGAGGAGAGAAAGCTCTGAGAAAAATATGGAAAGAGGATGAAGAAATGAGCAGAATACTAAGGCTTATATAGGGGGCGTTGGCCATAAAAGAGTGGTTATTCTTTAAATGATGATTGGACCGTGTTTGGTTTCCCCAAGAGAAGTTATGAACTCCGCCGTTTCCCACCTTGGAAGTTGGAGTGTAATCATTTTAGAAACTGATACACGCACGTCTCAAATAGACGTTTTGAAAAAGTGATGTCATCATTTAATGATGGTTGCGGCTAGAGAAGTAGAAACGTCAAGTCTAGGCTTGAGAGGCTGCGAAGAGTAATCATGTCACATGGGTGCACTATTGAGGTCATTATGATAGTGGGAAAATAAATTTTTGACAATTTTAGGAATTGTTAAAATGCTACTTGTGACAATCACAGAATATAATATATGGGGAATTGGAAGATAAATTTCATATACATTCCTTGGATAGTTTGATTACAAAATAAAGACCAAGTACGAAACGCAAAAAATAGTACAAGGTTCAAATTAATTAATCAAAGTCCTTAGGAAGATTATCTTTCATCTTGGAATATTGGGATTCCCATAGAGACAGACGGCGTTCGATTAATGCCTGTTGTTTTTTCAGCTCTTCGATTTCTGGCACTAATTTTTGTGCCGTTTCGAGGTGTCGAATCCCCAACCGCGCCACTTCAGTCAATTTTATCTGTTGGGATTGTTTGATTGCTTCCTGGCGAGACCTGGCAGTCTTTATCTTCTCTTCGAGGCGTTTGATTTCATGTTCCCAGGATTCGATATCCGCCTCACAAGTCTCGTATTCCTTTTGGTTTTTCGTATGCTCAAGCTCAAGGGCATTAGCCTTTTTTGTTGCGTCACCGGCAGCTTTCCACGAAGAACATGAGAGGTCACTTTTGCTTTGAGTTGTTCGTCAACATTTCGCTTTCGAAGAATATCATATTGAAGTTGATCGATCAGAGAACTCAGCGAAACAATTACTTGTGAAACTTCCTCTGAAACCAAGAGTAAATCCACCTTCTTCAGAAGATTGTTCAAACTAAAACGGCTGGTGGAATCCTGGCTCAGAACTTTGATGAAGTTGGTTTCGAAGAACTTTTCCTTTATTTGACGAAGGAGTTTAGGAATATCATCCTTCGTACCACTCTCCGCCAAGACATTAGAAGAAGTTTCAAGCCTGATGGGAGAAACGTTATTAGCACTCATCATAGTCTTGAGGAAGCTTACAGGATCAGTATTCTTAAGTTGCTCTAGTTCTGTAGGAGTGAGCACTGCAGGGATCTGCTTCGAAGTAGCCACAGGAGTAACTATAGTCCCGAAAGTCGAAGTTTCATTATTACCAGGTGTAGGCAAATTGGAAGTTTCATCCGCAGCCTCATGTTTAGAGATAGTGCCTTCGCTTCCAGTTGACTGTTCGACTATATTGTCACTGTTGGAACATTGAGGATTTTCTCCCATGTTTTCGTCTTGACGAGTAGGTGGAGAATAATCATTTGAATGACTTTCTTCTGCATGCACAGTTGGAACAATAGTCACAAGGGGCTGAGCGTCTTCGACAACCGGAGAAAGCACAGGAGATTTGTGTCGAGGAACACCTATACGAACGATCAGAATTGATTTAAATGGAAAGGTTGCAAGAAATTCGTCTGTCATTAAAAAGAGTAGACGCATACCTTGAAGATTATCAAGATCAATGTTAAGACTTGAAGTTTTAAGATCAGAAGTAGTTGTGCCCATGTCATCCTACATTTATAAGGTAAGATGTAAACTTAGCCACTAAAATTAAATATGAAAAGTGGTTATGTTATGAAATCCAAATACCTTGGTTGGAACATTATCTGGGCTTGAGTTATGGCTTTCCACAATGGGGATAGTACTGGCAACTTTTAAAGGCGATTCATCAGAAGATACCTTATCACTCGATGAAGTAAGCTTCGAAGTCCCAGATCCCTTTTCTTTGGTTAAAGGGATGGTAGTTTTTTGTCTTTTCTTCGTTGCTTGTCTGGTACGAGGGGGAGATTTATCTTCATCATCTGAAGTAGCTGTCTGAGGAATTTTCCGCTTCGACGGTGTTGGAGGCTTCGAACTCAGAAAATACACATTAAACCAAGTGAGTAATGTTCAGAAAATTGCACAAGTGAGAATATAAGGTATGTACGTACAGTGGGTTTCTTGCCAGTAGTGACAGAATCACTCCCACTTGTCTTGGTACTTTTCGAAGCTCCAGCGCCTTTCTATGCATGGGTCTCCTTAATGACTTTCTTTCGACTCACAGCTGTGAACAGGATAGAAATCAGTATTTAAGTAAGGAAAGAAAGTTAGTTGAAGGATAATCCAAACTCCAACCTTCAGGTATAGGAGTCAAAACACGAACATGCTCAAGACTTAAATGAAGATGTCCATTGAAATTATCCAAGGTATGCTTAGTCGGAACCACCCATTCAGCGCATTTTTTAGATTGTTCGCAAAGAATTTTGGAAACATTCCCACACACAAACCAGTCTGGAAAAGGAGGACTTAGAGCCACACCAAAATCAGCACTAGGTAGTGGAGGGAATTTTGGAGGATTAAGTTTAAACGTTACTTCATAACGTAGTTCAGGTTGAACATACGTGGGCAATTTTAGCTTATCCAGTTTAGCAGAAAACTTTTCACGTAAAGTGACCGCAGCTTCACGAACGGTCCGACTAAGGTCATCAGGCCTGTAGATAGTTTCAAAGAATTTTTGAAAGGCTTGGATTTCTTTAATATGAGTCGAAGTACCTTTATGGAAGTTCGCCTGCACATCAGCAAAAGCTTCGGTTAGTTCCTGAGTAAGGCTCTCAACATCGAAGATTTGCGTGGTATAATAATCTGTCCACCATTGATGAAAATCTATGGTAGTATAGAAGGCAGGCTCGAAGGAGATAGGAGAGAGAGTTGTGATGCCAACATATTTGGAGATTTTGGATTCATACTCATCTTCAGCTAAACGCAGAGTGTGTAGACACATGTGATTTCTCTTGTCATACATGCATTTTGGCTTGAGTTGAACCCACCTGAATTGTCTCAAAACCAAATTTGGTTGGTAGCAAAGAAGACAACAATGACTTTTGGGAGATCGAAGTCGGTGGTATAACAGTTTAGGAGTGAGGAAAGCCTCCCAAATAACCATGGATTCGGCTTGTTGGTCTGGAGAAGTTGCTGGAAATTCTCGAGTAAACCATTCAGGACCTACTTTCCTTTTTACAAAGGGAGCCATGGAAGGACTCAACTGATAACGTTTAGCAAACATCATCATGTACGCTAAGAAGGTTTCCCGAAGCTTTCCCGTTTCTTCTTTTGGAGTTAGGTGAGCTAATCTAGTCCCTTCCACTGTTCGATTCTTTATGGTTGTATCTTCTTCATTCACAATGCCTTTGTATGGGAGATGAGCCTCAAAAGTGGCATTGAGCCATAACTGCAATAACTAGAAGGGACAGCGAAAAGAAGGGATCCTGTTTTGTAGTTCTTGACAAGATCTGTTGCTTCACCGAGGTTTCCGTAAAGGAATCCTAAAATTAACTGGCTTAAGTTTAACTTTTTACCAGCATTTATCTGGTTAGCCATACAAAGATATCTCTTTGCCACTTGGATAGACCTAGAATAAAATACGCATCTCGAAATCCAAGGTGCTAGAAATGCAATGTGTTCTTCATCAGTGACTTCTGTAGTCGATTGGACATGGTATCCTTGGATAAAAGCAATATAGGTGACTGTTGCTTCATTGAACTGGATGGTGTCAGTATCCATGAAGTTGGGATCGAAGAGTTCCCCAGTTGGTCGAAGCCCTGTGATAGTGGCTATATCGAAAAGAGTGGGAGTAATTGTAGCGGGGAAAATCTGATATTGAAGCCATGGGATTGACTCGAATCAATATTCCGTTTGAAATCGCCACCGCGCTTTATTTTTTCAAAGGAAAAGGGAAAAGAAAGAAAAACCCAAAGTTTTGTTTTTAAAACAAGAATGAGAACTCAGGTTCGGGTGTTGATTATATGAGGGGAAGGTTTAAAGCACCCCTCATATCCGTGGTACTCCACGGGAACCTTTTTGAAAATCTGTGTCGTGTGTGCTAAAAAAGGGTTTGTTTTATTTTTAAAATAAGCTCGGCAAAGCGTTTAGCTTTGGGCCTACATACCTCCTCGGTGCAATGGAGAAGTCAGAGCTAATGTAGTTCCGCTTTTTGGGAAAAACGTTTTTAAAAACGAATAAACACTTTATCGTCGTTGGAGAGAAATACTCAGCCATTGATCTTGAGCATGAGAACAAACGAGTTCTTTGCATCGCTAATGAAAGAAGGGCTCCAACTCGGATAAAATCGACGAGTATGCCACTAGCTCCCTCACGCGGAAAAGATCTCATTATATCAATCAATTTCAAAATCGTGGGGTATAACCACTCGTTTCGACGATTAACGGTGTCTAAACTTTTGAAGAAAAAGGCCACTAAGGGCAAAAGATGTTTTTTAAAGAAAAGGTTTTGAAAAGATTTGCAAACATAAGAATATTTTGAAAAAGGGAGAAGATTTTGAAAATTTAAGAAGTGGGAGGAGATGAAGAGGCTATCCTATTGCGTAAAATAAAAGCTAAGGAAAAGAACGGTCTAACCGAAATAAGAAGCCAACACTTGACATTAAGAGTCAAGGTAGATTTCCCATCCTTTGGAATTATCAATACCAACACATTAACACTTGGGGGATCCAGATGAACTTATTTTCTTAGCACCACTTTTCATTAAGCACATTAAGATTCTGACGAAAATCGGGCAGAGTAACGGCTGTTTTCGGGTAAAATCCTTATCTCAATGCCTTGGAATTAACCATCAAGGGCTTTCAAGGAAATACCTGCACATACAAACAGACAACAATCCAATGCCAGACAGACAGAATAACAGCAGAGTAATAACAGAATAAGAGTCCAGAGGCACTAGGTCCATAAGTCCGAATCTCCAAAATGCTAGGGATAGTAACCAATAGTCCAAAGAGAGCCTTATGTATTTTTTAGATTTTGGTTGTTTATTAGTGTTTTAGCATAAAAGTAAAGTATGGTCCAAGTGGACAAAAAGAAAATAGCGGAAGCATAAACATATGTCCAAGTGGACAAAGAGAAAATAGCGGAATTATAAACGTCCAAATGGACAAAGAAAAAATGGCGGAATGTAAATATGATGAAATGATAAAATAAAGCGATAAAGCGAGAAATATAAAGAGCGGTATAATAAATGGCGGAAATTAAAGTTAGTTGTTATATGTTAAAGATAACCATCTTGAAACTTGTCAAGTATGTTATCAAAGTTAGTAATGAAGATCGATGGTGAGTGAATGATGTACTCGAATTTAAATTCAATGGAGGTTTATCAGAAGCTTGATAAAAATCATAGCGACTACACGATAAATACCTCCACAAGTCTTAAATCACCGCATACAATTCTCTTCCATATTTGATCTTTTATCGAGTCGGGACAAATGTAGGAGAACTCTCCATGTATCAAGATCATCAATCAAAAGAAATAAGAAGGAGAAGAAGAAATGATCTTGCCTTTATCAAGAATCCATAGAATTCTCAAGATATCAAGACTTTCATCGATCAAGAGAAAATAAGATGAAAAAGAGATAAGAATGAAAACAAATTGATCTAGTCTTTATCGAGAATCCATAGAATTCTCAAGATATTAAGACTTTCATCGATCAAAAGAAAAATAAGATGAAAATAAGAATGAAAACAAATTGATCTAGTCTTCATCAAGAATCCATAGAATTCTCAGGATATTAAGACTTTCATCGATCAAAAGAAAAATAAGATGAAAATAAGAATGAAAACACAAAAGATAATCAACTCACACTATCTTTAATATCATTCATCCATTTTGGTGGATTAGGTCATTTCAAACATATCAACACCCTAGATCCAATGATATTAATGAAGTGTAGGAAGAAGGAAGCCAAAACAAGCACAAAAAAGGCAAAAAACCACATTCTGCCTGCTGGAAATCGATTTCATGCAGGGGGAAATCGATTTCCATAGTGCAGTTTTCAAAAAAAAAACAAGTTACGTTTAGCAGGAAATCGATTTCAGCCTTAAGGAAATCGATTTCCTCAGTGTAAATTTCAGCAAAAACAGCATTTAAAGGCATGAAACTTGATTTGAACAAATATACAAACACCTTATGATCACACATCAACTTGAGCACGAATTTTCCATCAAATTACTATCAATTAGCACCAATATAGCATCAAAGATGCATCACACACAAGCACAAAAGAATCACATTATGATAGATGAATAAGGATGATGAAAATTACCAAATCTTGAACAAAACTTAGATCTACTTCAAGAATCACCAACACAAATCTTGATCTCTCAACAATTGAAGAAAAAAGAGTGAAATGGATGGTGGCTTAGCTCAAAATTTGTGAGGTTCAAGATGTGACTCACAAATTTTATGAAGGAAAAAGAGCTTTGGTGAATTTTGGTAAGGATGAGGAGAGAAATTGCAAGGGATTTGTTGGCTCTCAAAGCTTGAGAAATGAGAGAGTAGTGGGCTCTATTTATAGGATGAGAGCAAGAGTAGTGGTAGTTTGGTCTTTTTGCATTTGGTAATTAGCTTGTGTTTAATTGGTGATTAAAGTGACATTTAAATGGTAAAAAGTGGTAAAATGAGGTTAAAATGGAATTAATGAAGGGAATTATTTTGATGAGGTGGGAAATTGGTAAAATGACAAAAATGGTCAAAGAAAATAAGTGCCAAAATCAAATCAAGCTTCCCTCTCTATTTTTTTTGAATTTCGCCTGAAGGAAATCGATTTCCCCAGGAGTGAAATCGATTTCACTCTGTTCCAGAAGAGAATTTGGCGCAAAATACACTAGGGAAATCGATTTACCCAGGAGGGAAATCGATTTCATGCTGTCCAGAATGTGATTTTGTTGAAGATTGCTGTAGGGAAATTGATTTACCCAATAGGGAAATCGATTTCATCAGTCAAAAATTTGAAAAATGCCTTGTTTATTGCATGTCTTGGCTTGGTACCTACAAAACAAAAGCCTACAAAGAAACAAAGAAATGTTTTTGGTATTTGGGTTAGTATAATATGCATACAAGATAAACAATCATTGGTGCTTGATGGTCCCTCTTATTGATGAGGTGAGTGCAACACCATAAACAAAACTTCCAAGTGAAGCTCTTGATTAGTGATTGGGATATGAATGGTATAGGATCTTAGGGTCAAAAATTGGGGTATGACAGATGCCCCTATTTAAGTTTCTTCGATTTGGAGATACGATGATTGGAAATCTTCGTTTTGACAAAATCGAAGAGACTTAAATATATAAAACACAATTTTTGATCCTAAGATGCAATGCAATGTTTAATGAATGCATATGATGATAATAAAGCATGACAACACTGGGGAGTAAAAGGTACTCCACTGGGGAAAATAAATGTCTTGCTGGCAAATTTCCGCTGGGGAAGGCAAGACTTTATTGGAGAGATGAAACTTTGGAAAGAAATTTCTCTGGGGAAAACACTTCGCGTCAGAGAGGTTATAGAATCCTCTTTCACTGGGGATGAGAAAAGGGGAACATCCTCTTTCACTGGGGATGAGAAAGTATGCATCCTGAATCAGAATGTCAATCTTCCGTTATCAGAAATCACACCATCGTACCACTGATGATATGAAAAGAGATAATTCATCGACGTACCACTGACGATGAAAGAGATGTACCGCCGTACCACTGACGATAAGACATACCAACGTTCCACTGAAGGCATGAAGGAGATATACCACCGTACCACTGATGATATAAAAGGAGATAAATCATCGACGTACCACTGACGATGAAAGAGATGTACCGCCGTACCACTGACGATAAGATATGTACCGTCGTACCACTGACGATAACACATACCAACGTTCCACTGAAGGCATGAAGGAGATATACCACCGTACCACTGATGATATAAAAGGAGATAAATCATCGACGTACCACTGACGATGAAAGAGATGTACCGCCGTACCACTGACGATAAGACATACCAACGTTCCACTGAAGGCATGAAGGAGATATACCACCGTACCACTGATGATATAAAAAGAGATGATTCATCGACGTACCACTGACGATGAAAGAGATGTACCGCCGTACCACTGACGATGACACATACCAACGTTCCACTGAAGGCATGAAGAGGTATACCACCGTACCACTGATGATATAAAAAGAGATGATTCATCGACGTACCACTAACGAGGAAAGAGATGTACCGCCGTACCACTGACGATAACACATACCAATGTTCCACTGAAGGCATGAAAGAGATATACCACTGTACCACTGATGATATAAAAGGGATAAATCATCGACGTACCACTGACGATGAAAGAGATGTACCGCCGTACCACTGACGATAACACATACCAACGTTCCACTGAAGGCATGAAAGGGATATACCACCGTACCACTGATGATATAAAAAGAGATAATTCATCGACGTACCACTGACGATGAAAGAGATGTATCGCCGTACCACTGACGATGACACATACCAACGTTCCACTGAAGGCATGAAGGAGATATACCACCGTACCACTGATGATATAAAAGGAGATAAATCATCGACATACCATTGACGATGAAAGAGATGTACCGCCGTACCACTGACGATAAGACATACCAACGTTCCACTGAAGGAATGAAGAGCTGCCCCTTTGTACCAATGATGGTGAAGAGCAATCAATAATACTTTTTCAATGATTTGAGGATGCATACATAAATGCCTAGTCTCAATATTCATCATCCAGTGACAAAAACTCAATCCATGACCAAAATGGAAAGAGGCTGCCAAAAAGACTGGACCATGTGAGGGAGAAACTCACTGGTCTTCTGTTCGTAGTCATCTGAACAGAAAAACTGAAACATATTATCCACCTAGAAACAAATTCAGTGGGGATTTTCAAGGAAAGTGAGTTTTTTCTGCTTAAGACACTCTAAATGAAAGAGCAATCTGTTTGACAGTAAACTTCATGATAGCAAATATGAATGTATGACTGTTTTTGATGTATGTTAATGATGCATATGCTGCCAAAACTTAACACAAGAATTAACTCAAGAGATAGAGTAGAGAATGTAACAATCAAGCATGTCTCAAGCTAAACACCAGAGCAAAAACTGCTATAACAATCTTTTGATGGCTTTAGAATAAATGCTGCCCAACATTAGGGAATATCAGAGCTAAGAGAACACAGTAGTTGAGTTCTACACCATATTTGAACCAGGCCAAAGGTGCATTGAGTGGAACACATTCTTCTTCCTTTGCATTATGAATACATCAACATATCCATTCCTTGTAATGCGCTCATGAATCAAAGTAAAACTTCTTTTATAATTTTCAAAAGGATTTTGTTGAAATCAATTTTCTTTTTGTTTCAAAAATTACTATCAACAATAAATGACATTTTGAGAGATATGGAAGAAATGAGATTGCCAATAAAGGGTAAAGGCTCAAACTTTTTTAATAGAATGGTAGCCTGCAAAAGGCAAGACCCCATGGATTATTACAAAATTTGGAAAGTGGTAATTTTGTGGAAAAGGTACATTGAAATGTAATGACCCCATCCTCTCTCTCAACTTGGAATTCCTGAGCAAAGGCTTCCGTTGAAATGTGTTGAACTTCTTCATGATAAACAGATGACTGCTGATGATCAAGTCTTGTCTGATGTAGTTACTTGCCATGAATCCCTAACTTTTGCCTGGACCGCCCTTTCGGGTTTTCAGTCCACCGGGTATTTTATTCTGTTTACGTCTCTAATTTTTGCCTTGACCGCCCTTTCGGGTTTTCAATCCACCGAGACGCTCCTTTTTGCCTAAGCCGCCCTTTCGGGTTTTCAACTTAGCGAGCTGTTCTTTTATTATTTTAGGCGAAGTATTTCTTGACTACATCAGCATTCACGGGACGGGGGAGCTCCTCTCCATCCATAGTTGTAAGAATTAATGCACCGCCAGAGAAGGCTTTCTTAACAACATATGGTCCTTCAAAATTAGGAGTCCATTTGCCCCTTGAATCGGAGGTAAAAGACAAGATTCTTTTGAGCACGAGGTCGCCTTCTCTGAATACACGAGGTCGAACCTTCTTATCGAACGCTTTCTTCATTCTTTTCTGGTACAACTGACCATGGCATAAAGCCGTCATCCTCTTTTCTTCTATCAAATTCAATTGATCAAACCTGCTTTGACACCACTCAGCCTCAGATAACTTGGTTTCCATTAAAACTCTCAATGATGGAATCTCAACCTCAATAGGGAGCACTGCTTCCATACCATAAACCAAAGAAAAGGGAGTTGCCCCTGTTGAAGTACGAACAGTTGTACGGTACCCATGCAAAGCAAATGGGAGCATCCCATGCCAGTCCTTGTACGTAACAACCATCTTTTATACAATCTTCTTAATATTCTTATTTGCTGCTTCAACAGCTCCATTCATCTTTGGCCTATAAGGCGAAGAGTTGTGATGTTCAATCTTGAAGCTTTCACACAGTTCTCTCATCATGCTGTTATTCAGGTTCGAGCCATTATCAGTGATGATCTTGCTCGGTACACCATATCTACAAATGATGTTGTTCTTGATAAATCTAACCATAACTTGCTTTGTCACATTAGCATATGAAGCAGCTTCTACCCACTTGGTAAAGTAATCGATTGCTACCAGGATGAATCGATGTCCGTTCGAAGCCTTGGGTTCAATCATGCCAATCATATCAATACCCCACATAGAGAAAGGCCATGGGGAAGAAATAACATTGAGAAGTGTCGGAGGCACATGAATCTTATCAGCATACACCTGACACTTGTGACACTTCTTTACAAATTTGTAGCAATCAGATTCCATTGTCAGCCAATAGTAACCTGCTCTAAGCATCTTTTTAGCCATCGAATGTCCATTGGAATGGGTACCAAAAGAACCTTCATGGATTTCATGCATCAACATGTCTGCTTCGTGTCTATCCACGCATCTGAGCAAAACCATGTCATAATTCCTTTTATACAAAACATCAGCATTGATGAAGAAACTGCCAGCCAATCTCCTCAAAGTTTTCTTATCTTTATTTGATGCCCCAAGTGGGTATTCTTGAGTCTGAAGGAAGTGCTTAATATCGAAATACCAAGGCTTTTCATCTGTTGCTTCCTCAACTACAAATACATGAGCAGGTCTATCAAGACGTCTGATTGTAATCTGAGGTTCCTCATTATGAAAATTCACTTTGTACATGGAAGACAATGTGGCTAAAGCATCAGCCATCTGATTCTCATCTTGAGGGATGTGGTGGAATTCAACTTTGTTGAAGAATGTCAATAGTCTTCTGGCGTAATCTTTATAAGGAATTAAACCAGGATGACGAGTTTCCCATTCTCCTTTAATCTGATTAATCACAAGCGCAGAATCTCCATAAACATCAAGAATCTTAATTCTCAGATTAATGGCCTCTTCAAGTCCCATGATGCAAGCTTCATACTCAGCAATATTGTTTGTGCAGTCAAAACATATCCTTGCAGTGAAAGGTACATGTGATCCATGCGGAGTGATGATAATGGCGCCAATTCCATGGCCATGAACATTAGAAGCTCCATCAAAAATTAAACCCCACTTGGATTCAGGATCTGGCCCTTCTTCTGGCAATGGTTCATCCCAATCTTGAGATCTCAAATACATTATATCTTCATCTAGGAAGTCCATTCTGATAGATTGATGATCGTCAATTGGTTGGTGAGCGAGGTACTCTGCCAACACACTTCCTTTCACAGCTTTCTGAGCTCGATATTCAATATCATATTCTGATAATAACATTTGCCAGCGAGCAATCCTTCCGGTTAATGCAGGTTTCTCAAATACATACTTAATTGGGTCCATTTTGGAAATCAATAGGGTGGTGTGGTTCAACATATACTGTCTCAGTCGGCGAGCAGCCCACACCAAAGCACAGCAAGTTTTCTCAAGCAGCGAGTTTCTTGTTTCGCACTCGGTAAACTTTTTGCTAAGGTAGTATATTGCATACTCTTTTCGACTAGACTCGTCATGCTGACCCAACACACATCCCATTGAATTTTCAAGCACTGTGAGGTACATAATCAAAGGCCTTCCCTCAGCTGGAGGGAGCGGAATGGGAGGTTCAAGCAGATATTCTTAAAAGCTTTCTGACAATCTTTATTCCACACACATCCCTGATTTTTCTTTAACAACTTGAAGATTGGCTCACAGGTTGCAGTCATATTGGAAATGAACCTGGAGATATAATTCAAACGTCCGAGGAAACCTCTTACTTGTTTCTCAGTCTTTGGTGCTGGCATTTCCTGAATTGCTTTGACTTTATCAGGATCTACTTCAATTCCTCTCTGACTGACAATGAAACCCAATAATTTTCCAGAACGGACACCAAAAGTGCATTTATTTGGATTTAAGCGGAGACGATACTTTCTCAAACGCTGAAACAACTTTAACAGATCCTCCATGTGCCCTTCCTCTGACTGGGACTTGGCAATCATATCATCCACATAAACCTCAATTTCTTTGTGCATCATATCATGGAAAAGAGTAGTCATGGCCCTCTGATATGTCGCACCAGCATTCTTTAACCCAAATGGCATCACTTTGTAATAGAATGTCCCCCAGGGTGTGATAAAGGTTGTCTTTTCCATGTCTTCAGGTGCCATCTTAATATGGTTGTATCCTGAAAAACCATCCATAAAGGAGAAAACCTCAAACTTGGCCGTGCTATCTACCAACATATCAATGTGAGGTAGAGGAAAATCATCTTTCGAACTGGCTTTGTTCAAATCTCTATAATCCACACACATGCGAACTTTTCCGTCTTTCTTCGGAACAGGCACAATATTGGCAATCCATTGAGGATATACAGAAGTGACAAGGAAACCTACGTCAATCTGCTTCAAGACCTCATTCTTAATCTTTTCTGCCATATCAGGATGACTCCTTCTTAACTTTTGCTTGACAGGAGGACATTCTGGTTTCAACGGCAAACGGTGCTCCACAATATCTGTGTCCAACCCAGGCATATCTTGGTAGGACCACGCAAAAATGTCAACATACTCTTTAAGAAGCTCTACCATCCTCTTCTTAACATCTTGACCAAGCAGTGCCCCAATCTTGACTTCTTTTTTATCTTCTTCAGAACCCAAGTTGATGACTTCTAATGGCTCTTTATACGGCTGAATGGTGTCTTCCTCGTGCTCAAGCAGTCGGGAAATCTCATCAGGAATACATTCATCACTCTCTTCTTCCGCCTCGTACACAGGACACTCGAAGTTAGGAGAGGGCGCAGGGTCATTACTTTCAACGGTTTTATTGATTAATCTGCACAAATGATTATTATTTCAGGAAAAGGAAAGATATATGCAAACATGTAATCGTGCAGATTATGGAAAAAATGAAAACATTTTTTAAGGTTTTTTGTGTTACCACTTTCCAGAAAAAGCAAAAAGATAAAAAAGCATGTATATGCAGAAACAAAATGACTTTTATTGATGATTTTAATGTTTAAAACAAACAGAAAACAGCCCCAACAGCTTCACTTTCATCTTGGGCAGAATGAAAGGATTTTGAAAAACATAAAAGCAAATTACTTTGAGACATGAGTACACTCAGGAATGTCAATGGTGATCCAGTTTTTAATCATCTTTCCATGGGTCACAAAGTTTGGCACTTCTGGCTCTGATTCATCTTCAACAATAGCGTCCACCTCTGGAAGAGTCGGATGTAGAAACCCAGCACTATGAAACATTTCTTGATAGGGACGAAAAGCAGATTCAGACTTCATCACAGACTTGTCTGAGGCAGAAAATCCCAGACCAGCTCTATTCTTGTTCTCTTGTAGACTCACCATTTGTCCCCAGACTCCTGAATGTCCATTCTGAACCACCAGCTGAGCGTCTTTGAAGGAGGCAATGGAAGCTTCATCCTTTTTGATTTCATCATTAACAGACAGGGCTTGGAATGCAGTTCCAATGACTACCTCATCAGCTTCTATGGTACGGAACGAAGAGAGATGACTAATCAGCAAAGCTTGTTCTCCATTCACAACAACCATCTTTCCATCTTTCACAAATTTCAACTTTTGGTGAAGAGTTGACGTAACTGCCCCAGCCTCATGGATCCATGGGCGTCCCAATAAGCAACTGTATGCAGGGAAAATGTCCATCACTTGAAAAGTAATCTTGAAGACAAATGGTCCAATACCAATAGGCAAATCAACCTCTCCAACCACTGATTTCTTCGATCCATCAAAAGCCTTGACGATCACATTGCTAAATCTCATTGGTGTGCCACCATAAGACAGCTTAGCAAGAGTGGATTTTGGCATGACATTCAGAGATGAACCAGTATCAATCAACACATTGGACATTGAATCCTCTTTGCAACTGACAGAGATGTGCAACGCCAAATTATGATTTCTCCCTTCCTCAGGCAAATCTTCATCACTAAAGCTCAGATTGTTACATGCAGTGATATTGCTCACAACCCCATTAAACTGATCCAAATGCAACTTGTGATCTACATAAGTGTTATCTATCTCGTCATCCAATAACTCCAAACCTATCAGTGTTTGAACATCATCTTGGAGGGCAGTACATCCCATAGGATCTTCACCACACAAAGGACAACCATCATGACTGAACTCTATCACTCCCTTTCTAACAAACCTCTCATGTATCTCCTTCATAGATCCACGTAGAGCACAAATATTAGGCACACGACAGCGTCTATGTTCAACCATATTGACAGCAGACGCTTCATGAGTTGGCAATGGATTGTTCTGCACATTTGGACCAATATCACGGAAAGAAAGCATACCAGAACGAACCAATCTCTGGACTTCATTCTTCAGGGCCCAACAGTTTTCCAAATCATGCCCAGAAGCATTCTGATGATAAGCACAAGTGGCATCAGCCTTATACCACCAAGGGAGTTTCTCTGGCATAGGAGGTGGTGACCTTGGTTGAACCAACTTCTTATGAATTAGAGCAGGATACAGTTCAGTGTACGTCATAGGGATAGGATCAATATTAACCCGAGGATACGGATTTCGCCTTGCTGGTTGTTGATTAACAGGAGCTACAGGCACTGAATTCACGACAGGAGTTACTGACGCCACTTGTTGAGATTGATTTCTGAATCGACTATTCCTCCCATGAGAAACAGCATTAGCATCTGATTCTTTCTTCTTCTAGAGTGAAGAACCATACTTCTTCGCACCACCAGATGAATTGTCATTTCGAACCAAACGACCTTCTCGCACAGCTTCTTCCAATCTGACACCCATACCCACCATTTCGGTGAAGTCTACAGGAGCACTTGCAATCATTTTTTCAAAGTAAAACGGACCAAGAGTCTTCAGAAAAATCTTAGTCATCTCTTTTTCTTCCATCGGAGGAATCACTTGGGCGGCAACCTCACGCCATCTCTGAGCATACTCCTTGAAGGATTCTTTCTCTTTCTGCATCATAGCTCGCAATTGATCTCTATCGGGAGCCATGTCCACATTATACTTGTATTGTTTCACGAACGCTTCAGCTAAGTCATTGAAAGTGCGAATATGGGTGCCATCAAGGCCCATATACCACTTAGAAGCAGCCCCAGTCAAACTGTCTTGGAAATAGTGAATCAACAAACGTTGATCATCAGTGTGAGTAGACATCTTTCTCACATACATCACCAGGTGTGCCTGAGGACAGGAATTTCCCTTATACTTCTCAAATTCAGGCAGTTTGAACTTAGCAGGTACTTTCACATTGGGAACAAGGCAAAGATCATGCACATTCTTTCCAAACAGTTCTTTCCCACGCAAGGCTTTCATTTCCTTCTGCAATTCTTCAAACTGATCTTGGAAACCATCCATTCTGTCATGAATTTCACTTGGAGCAGCATCATAAATGGGCTCTGGGACAAAAGGACCAGTATGAACAATAGGAGATGTGTTGACCATAATAGGAGTCAACGGACGAGTCATCTCAGGAACAGACAAATAACCTTCAGGCATGCCCCAGGGATATCCATTAGGCATACGTTGCTGAGTAGCACCAGCAGGAACAGCAGGAATAGTTGTAGCAGCAATTTCAGAAATCACAGTGGTCTGACCCTGAGCTTGGGCATTGGGAGGAGGAACTTGATTCTGATTCTGATTCTGAGCAGCCATCAATGTCTCAACTAGAGCAGTGAGACGATCCACACCAGATCTCAAAGTAACAACCTCTTCACGTAGCTCACGATTCTCTTGTTCAAGACCTTCCATCTTCTTCTTGCAGTTAGCTCGAGTGTTATACCGGTGAGACAGCTTGATTCTGTATGAAGAACACTGAATAAGACCTCGGGAATACTCTCGGAAGCAAGACCAAAATGCAGAATGATGCATGAAATCCAATGCAAATGATTTTTATTTTTGGTTTTCAAGGAACTTTTAAGACATTAATTGTAAACATTTAGCAAAAAACATCATAAAACATAACAATATTCTTTCATTAGTAATGGAAAAGCATACAAAAGGATTCAAAGATCCGAAATTACAAAACAAAGGAAAAGCTAAAAACTAGAAGGGAACACTTCTGGCGAAGATCCATCTCCTCTCTGCAGCTTCCTACGGAGCTTCTCCAATTCATCTTCATAAAAGGCCTTCAAATGAGCATTCTCGACCATCAGCTTATCAGCAACCTCCTTCCATGCAACTAAATCTTCTTGTTGTCTCTTCCGCTTTTCACCATGTTGTTGAAGTAACTCTTCTTGATGACGAATCTGATCATCCTTTTCCATCAACCAACCATCTTAGATATCAAGCATTTCATCCTTTTCTTTCAAGTGTATCTTCAGCTCTTTGTTCTCAAACTCCAAAGCATCTCTTTCTGCTCTCAACTTAGCCACGAGCTCTAGATGTTCTTCACTACTTTCAACAGGAGTAGTGGAAGACAATGGTGGAGTAACGAGTAGAGAAGGCTCCTCGAGTAAATAAGGCATCTGAAAAGTACGAGCTCTAGCTTGAACCCAATCAGTGTAGTCTTTGAGAGCAACACATTGTTTCGTTCCCAAATGTCTCTTCCTATCAACATGGTGCCAAGCACGCACAAACCGATTTCTCATATCCGAATTTCCATCTTGATTAAGATAAAAGATTCCTGACACAAGAATATTAGCGGGTCTCTCCTTCATGGGGTAGCAAAATTGACGCCTTGCAAGAATGGGGTTGTAGGTAATTCCTCCTTGTATACCAAGAAGAGGTACATTAGGGAATTCTCCACAACTATCAATAATCTCACCAATGTCATAAGCAGGATTGTACCAATGGATATTCCCATTAGTAAGAGGCATGATCTTCTGAGACCATGAGAGACCATCAGGATTGTTCAAGAAACTCTTAGCTTGAGGTAAGTGCGAAATAAACCACTTATAGAGCTACGGAGTGCAACAGTTGATAAGTCCACCTTTCTTATCATTCCTATGGTGAATGGAATGATAAGTATCCCCAAGCAAAGTAGGCACAGGATTCCCAATCATAAAAATCCGAATAGCATTAACATCAACAAAGTTGTCAATGTTGGGAAAGAGTATCAAACCATAGATGAGCAAGGCCAGAAATGTCTCAAAAGCAATCATACTTCCTTTACTAGCCAACATAGAAGCCTTTCCAATCAAGAACTTGGAAGTCAACCCCCAAACTCCTCCTTTTTTAGTCATGTTTGCTTTCACATCTGATATTTTCAAATGAAGAAGCTCTGCTATCTCATCAACCTGGGGCTCTTTCTCCAGACCACTAAACGGTATATCATTCGTAACTGGCAAACCAATCCAATAAGAATACTCCTCCAAAGTGGGCATAAGCTGATAATCAGGAAAGGTGAAACAATGATACATCGGGTCATAAAACTGCACAAGAGTCTCAAGAATCCCTTTTTCCACTTTGGTCTTCAAGATAGAGATCAATTTCCCATAACGGTTTTTGAAGTTGTCAAGATTAGGAACCAAAGTTGCTAGCTCTTTCAATTCCTTTGCACTTGAATTCCGGAAAGTGTACTTCTTGATGCTTCTCTTTTGATCCATGGTACCTGTGATGTTTACAAAAAATGTCTCTAAGTTCCTTGAAAACCATTTGTGAATGTTATTTTTATGAATGCATGAATGCATGGTTTATGCATCAACCACAATCAAGAGCACACAAGATCACAGCAAATCACACAAAATCACACAGTCCAAGTTCTTAGGTTCGACGTCACGAGCATGGAGCCATGGGTCTACCCATCCCACAAGGTGTGTTCTAGGGAATTTTGTACCTGCCAATCGGGTTCTACAAAGGTTCCCAGAGTTTTCAATCTTCTATCGGATATTACCGGCACGCACAATTGCTCATGGGCGCCAATAATATGCCTAAAAAGACCTCGTCTGAGCGTAGTATCGCATGACAACAAGCTCAAATTGGTACTTGATCTTGTTTCTGCACTACATCCTAAAAAGGCTTAGATTGGTTAAAAAGGTTCTAGGCCATTCAGCTTCTACGGACACTCACTATTGAAAGTAATAGCGTTATCACGATGGTTCGTAATAACCTCTACTACCTTCCATGAGGCCTCCACTGATTGGGGTTCCACCATATGACGCTCATGGTAAGGATTGCTCCTGACATGCGACTATTGATCTTACCACCTCCTATCTCAAGTTACTCACAAAAGTCCGGGTTAGAACTTTATCTCATCACAGAGGAACCATCGAGCACCAAACAGAAAAAAAAAAGAAGGTAAACAAACAAAGCACACAACAATATATACAGATAAAAACACACAGATAAACAAAAATAGGCTAACACACTTAAAACTGGCTCCCCAGTGAAGTCGCCATTTTTCTGTAGCGGGGAAAATCTGATATCGAAGCCATGGGATTGACTCGAATCAATATTCCGTTTGAAATCGCCATCGCGCTTTATTTTTTCAAAGGAAAAGGGAAAAGAACGAAAAACCCAAAGTTTTGTTTTTAAAACAAGAATGAGAACTCAGGTTCGGGTGTTGATTATATGAGGGGAAGGTTTAAAGCACCCCTCATATTCGTGGTACTCCACGGAACCTTTTTGAAAATCTGTGTCGTGTGTGCTAAAAAAGGGTTTGTTTTATTTTTAAAATAAGCTCGGCAAAGCGTTTAGCTTTGGGCCTACATACCTCCTCGGTGCAATGGAGAAGTTAGAGCTAATGTAGTTCCGCTTTTTGGGAAAAACATTTTTAAAAACGAATAAACACTTTATCGTCGTTGGAGAGAAATACTCAGCCATTGATCTTGAGCATGAGAACAAACGAGTTCTTTGCATCGCTAATGAAAGAAGGGCTCCAACTCGGATAAAATCGACGAGTATGCCACTAGCTCCCTCACGTGGAAAAGATCTCATTATATCAATCAATTTCGAAATCGTGGGGTATAACCACTCGTTTCGACGATTAACGGTGTCTAAACTTTTGAAGAAAAAGGCCACTAAGGGCAAAAGATGTTTTTTAAAGAAAAGGTTTTGAAAAGATTTGCAAACATAAGAATATTTTGAAAAAGGGAGAAGATTTTGAAAATTTAAGAAGTGGGAGGAGATGAAGAGGCTATCCTATTGCGTAAAATAAAAGCTAAGGAAAAGAACGGTCTAACCGAAATAAGAAGCCAACACTTGACATTAAGAGTCAAGGTAGATTTCCCATCCTTTGGAATTATCAATACCAACACATTAACACTTGGGGGATCCAGATGAACTTATTGTCTTAGCACCACTTTTCATTAAGCACATTAAGATTCTGACGAAAATCGGGCAGAGTAACGGCTGTTTTCGGGTAAAATCCTTATCTCAATGCCTTGGAATTAACCATCAAGGGCTTTCAAGGAAATACCTGCACATACAAACAGACAACAATCCAATGCCAGACAGACAGAATAACAGCAGAGTAATAACAGAATAAGAGTCCAGAGGCACTAGGTCCATAAGTCCGAATCTCCAAAATGCTAGGGATAGTAACCAATAGTCCAAAGAGAGCCTTATGTATTTTTTAGATTTTGGTTGTTTATTAGTGTTTTAGCATAAAAGTAAAGTATGGTCCAAGTGGACAAAAAGAAAATAGCGGAAGCATAAACATATGTCCAAGTGGACAAAGAGAAAATAGCGGAATTATAAACGTCCAAATGGACAAAGAAAAAATGGCGGAATGTAAATATGATGAAATGATAAAATAAAGCGATAAAGCGAGAAATATAAAGAGCGGTATAATAAATGGCGGAAATTAAAGTTAGTTGTTATATGTTAAAGATAACCATCTTGAAACTTGTCAAGTATGTTATCAAAGTTAGTAATGAAGATCGATGGTGAGTGAATGATGTACTCGGATTTAAATTCAATGGAGGTTTATCAGAAGCTTGATAAAAATCATAGCGACTACACGATAAATACCTCCACAAGTCTTAAATCACCGCATACAATTCTCTTCCATATTTGATCTTTTATCGAGTCGGGACAAATGTAGGAGAACTCTCCATGTATCAAGATCATCAATCAAAAGAAATAAGAAGGAGAAGAAGAAATGATCTAGCCTTTATCAAGAATCCATAGAATTCTCAAGATATCAAGACTTTCATCGATCAAGAGAAAATAAGATGAAAAAGAGATAAGAATGAAAACAAATTGATCTAGTCTTTATCGAGAATCCATAGAATTCTCAAGATATTAAGACTTTCATCGATCAAAAGAAAAATAAGATGAAAATAAGAATGAAAACAAATTGATCTAGTCTTCATCAAGAATCCATAGAATTCTCAAGATATTAAGACTTTCATCGATCAAAAGAAAAATAAGATGAAAATAAGAATGAAAACACAAAAGATAATCAACTCACACTATCATTAATATCATTCATCCATTTTGGTGGATTAGGTCATTTCAAACATATCAACACCCTAGATCCAATGATATTAATGAAGTGTAGGAAGAAGGAAGCCAAAACAAGCACAAAAAAGGCAAAAAACCACATTCTGCCTGCTGGAAATCGATTTCATGCAGGGGGAAATCGATTTCCATAGTGCAGTTTTAAAAAAAAAACAAGTTACGTTCAGCAGGAAATCGATTTCAGCCTTAAGGAAATCGATTTCCTCAGTGTAAATTTCAGCAAAAACAGCATTTAAAGGCATGAAACTTGATTTGAACAAATATACAAACACCTTATGATCACACATCAACTTGAGCACGAATTTTCCATCAAATTACTATCAATTAGCACCAATATAGCATCAAAGATGCATCACACACAAGCACAAAAGAATCACATTATGATAGATGAAAAAGGATGATGAAAATTACCAAATCTTGAACAAAACTTAGATCTACTTCAAGAATCACCAACACAAATCTTGATCTCTCAACAATTGAAGAAAAAAGAGTGAAATGGATGGTGGCTTAGCTCAAAATTTGTGAGGTTCAAGATGTGACTCACAAATTTTATGAAGGAAAAAGAGCTTTGGTGAATTTTGGTAAGGATGAGGAGAGAAATTGCAAGGGATTTGTTGGCTCTCAAAGCTTGAGAAATGAGAGAGTAGTGGGCTCTATTTATAGGATGAGAGCAAGAGTAGTGGTAGTTTGGTCTTTTAGCATTTGGTAATTAGCTTGTGTTTAATTGGTGATTAAAGTGGCATTTAAATGGTAAAAAGTGGTAAAATGAGGTTAAAATGGAATTAATGAAGGGAATTATTTTGATGAGGTGGGAAATTGGTAAAATGACAAAAATGGTCAAAGAAAATAAGTGCCAAAATAAAATCAAGCTTCCCTCTCTATTTTTTTTTAATTTCGCCTGAAGGAAATCGATTTCCCCAGGAGTGAAATCGATTTCACTCTGTTCCAGAAGAGAATTTGGCGCAAAATACACTAGGGAAATCGATTTACCCAGAAGGGAAATCGATTTCATGCTGTCCAGAATGTGATTTTGTTGAAGATTGCTGCAGGGAAATTGATTTACCCAGTAGGGAAATCGATTTCATCAGTCAAAAATTTGAAAAATGCCTTGTTTATTGCATGTCTTGGCTTGGTAACTACAAAACAAAAGCCTACAAAGAAACAAAGCAATGTTTTTGGTATTTGGGTTAGTATAATATGCATACAAGATAAACAATCATTGGTGCTTGATGGTCCCTCTTATTGATGAGGTGAGTGCAACACCATAAACAAAACTTCCAAGTGAAGCTCTTGATTAGTGATTGGGATATGAATGGTATAGGATCTTAGGGTCAAAAATTGGGGTATGACAGTAATCATTCCACAAGGAAGGTGGAAAGTATTGTGAGAAGCATCCCATAAATGTACTGATGCTACTAGCATGGTTTGGTTGTATTCTAAACCTATTTTGGATAACTAGATTAGGTCATAAATCCCTAGTTCCTTCCAAAATGAAGCCTTTTGCTTTTCTACTTTAGTTAGCCAAGCATAATACAGGTCAGGGTCTTTTGCTAAAGGAATTGACCTAAAGACTTTCACAAAATTGGTTACGTAGTTTAAATTAATTTTTTCTAAGGCTGCGGTAGTTTTAGTCGAAGTATCATCTGCATTGACAGGTTTAGCTAAGACTGGATGACCATCTTCATCTATTTTGTTCTTGCTAACAAAAGGCCTAGTTTTATAATAAGCAGGGAAAAATTTTCCCAGAGAAGGGTTATTTCCTCCATGTAAAGGACCCATGAAGGCATGAGTTTTTCCAAAGAGTTCAAAAGGAATAATTACCTGAGAAGCGTAGATAGCGCGAGCCTCTGCGGCATTTGGTTCTGGAATGTGTTCTTGATTCCCTATCTGCGTGGGATTTTGAAGCTTTTGAATAGGTTGAAGAGCATTTGAAGAAGACGCCATGAATGAGTTTGTTTTAAGAACTAGGTTAAACAAAACCAAAGAGGAACTCTTTTCTGTGATAAACGAAGGAGAGTGAAACTGGAAGTTGTGTGAAGGTAAAGGTACAAGTATTTAAAGGTTTAACGGAAACCCTTTCAAATATTTTGGGTAAAGATCAAAGGACACGCGGCAAGCGCTGATTTAATCCAATGGCGGTCGAACAGTTGTTAGCCTTACTCCTAGTATGTAGGAGCAATGATCACAAGTAATGACAAAACGTGGGAATGCACGTTCTAAAGAGACGTTTTTGAAAATGACAAGACGTTTTGAAAGTTGAGTCATAAATGATTATGAAGTTAGTCAGTTGTCTTGGAACTCTAAAGAATGAGTAAGACGAAATTTCATCACGACAAGAAACGCCTATTTCTTTTGCTTTCGAAACAGGCATTTATTGGGGGCAATTTGTTGGCTGGGGATTTCGTTTGAAGAAAATATTCTTTGAAGGATTAAAGTTCAAGGAAGAATGGTACTAATGACCATTTCGAGAAATAAAATGGCTACTGATGGCCATGTTCGAGGATGTTGTTTAAGTTAAAATAAAGATAATAAGTATTGGAGCTGGTTCGAAATAAAATTGTCTTTGAAGACTTAAGCGTTATCGCGAAATACGAAGGGTACTGAAGCTTGACGTGTTTTCGTAGCATTCTCGGTATTGATCACGTTGCCACGTATCAAAAGAGAATTTAGGCGGGATGATTTGAATTTCGAAATAGTCTGTGTAACCGAACAAGGACAGATGGCGCCCCAGGGATTCGAAGCGTATGCATGTGAGTAACGTGATATCTTGTTAACGTAGGACCGTTAGGGTCAAAACTAGTATAAATAAGGGTCTTAATGTTAGGATTCCGTGTGTTCATTTTGTACAAATCACTCACAAATCACTCAAGTATCAAGCGTTAAGAGAACGAGTTCGCTGAGAAATGTACGTATGACACCACCACCTTTAATATGTTTGTATTCATCTTAATACAAATATCTTTTCCAGTATTTTTTCTATCTTTCGTTACATTCCGGTCATTTACATTCTTGCAACTTTATATTTCGTTTTAACGTACTTCGAAGTATTTACTTTCTGCAATTTACATTCTTGTACTTTAAGTTTTTGCAAGTTTATCTTTGCTACATCCTTCGCCAGAGTTATATTTACGTGTATAACAAGGCGATTGTTAGTCTTTACACTTTGTCAATTTAATTCTTATATCGAAGACCAAATAACCAACCAATATGAACCAATTCATCACAAATAACAAACTTTTTGACTATGTCCTAGGATCAATCTAGTCGATCCTGCGAGTAACCAAAGTATATTCTATAGTTTGGAAGACTAGCGGTTGTTTACCGGAAATCACCGTAAACAATATGACGGTTCAAGTGAACAACGTTCGGGGCCTTTTGCAAAATACCTAGAGGAATGTGAAATCGTCCCATAGTACATTATGCCAAAATCACCTAGCAAGAATGGTGTGGCTAAAAGATAAATTTGTACTCTTAAGGATATGGTAAGGAGTGTGATTTTTCATTATACCTTGCCAGAGTCTCTATAGGTAGAGACACTAAAGACTGCATCTTACATTCTAAATAAAGTGTTAACCAAGGCAGCTTCCAAAACACCTTATGAGCTTTGGAATGGGCGAAAGCCTAGTCTGAAACATTTTCACGTATGGGGATGTCCATCTAATGCTAGGCTTTATATGCCAAATGAAAAGAAATTTGACTCTCGAATAGTAAGCATATACTTTATAGGTTATTCTGAAAAATCTAGGGGATACAAATTTTACGATCCCAAGTTAAACTCAATTTTTAAGACAAGAACAACCACATTGTTTGAGGATATTAAAATTGGGGGGTTAATAAGGTTAAAGATTTTATTTTAGAGGAAGAATCAATAAAAATTCCAGAACTGATTCATACGGTTGCTTCACAAGACATTGATGAATTTCCTTCTACTCAAGATGATTTGGTCATTCATGAAGAACAAACTCAAGATCCTCAAGAACAAGTGTTGCAAGAAACAATACCTTTGTGGAGATCCTCAAGAACAAGTGGGATTCTAACGGAAATGTGGATAGCTATAAGGCTCGTCTTGTGGTTAAAGGTTATAACCAAAGGGAATGGTTGACTTTAAAGACATTTTCTCTCTGATTTCAACAAATTATTCTTTTAGGACAGTCATGGCTCTTGTTTCACATTATGATTTGGAACTCCATCAAATGGATGTCAAGATGACATTCCTCAATGGCAACGTTGATGAAATAATATATATGGTGCAACTAGAAAATTGTGTTAGGAAACTCAAAAAATATGGTTTGCAAATTGACAAATCCATCTATGGACTAAATCAAGAGTATTGTTAGTTGAACCACAAGTTTCATGAAGTAACTCTCTCATTTGGTTTTGAGGTGAATGTTGTTCAAGATTGTGTGTATCATAAAAAGGTACTTAAAAGGTTTGGCATGCAGGAATGTAAACTAGGTTATAATCTAGTTTCTAAGAGATGCAAATTTAGTCTTAATTAATGCCCAAAAGAAAACTTTGAAATTTAAGAGATACAAAAGATTCCTTATGCATCAGTTGTAGGAAGTCTGATGTATGCACAAGTTTGTATACATCTAAATATTGCATCTGTAGTTGGGATGTTAGGCAGATATTTGAGCGATCTATGAATGGATCATTAGAAAGCAACAAAAAGAATTATGAGGTATTTAAAGAGAACAAAATATTATATGCTCACATATAGGAGGTCACACCAGTTGGAGATCACTAGATACTTTGACTCTGATTTTGTTGGATGTCGAGATAGTAAAATATTCACTTCATGTTATATCTACATATTGGCTGGTGGTGCATTTTCTTGGTGCAGTGTCAAGCAAACTCTTATAGCTTCATCCACCTCGGCTACGTAAGCGATGTGACAAAGGGCGTCATGAAAAGCTACCCTTATCAACTCAGATATTAAAACACTAAGGGATAAAGTTAACTGCACGTGGGCTTGATTTCCAACATCAACATTTTTATTATTTTCAGAACTGGATGGTCCGCCCAATATTGACACTCATTGTTTTGATGAAACGAGGTAATAGGTAAATATTCTTAACAACAATTATAATGGAGAATAACAACAACAACAACAACAACAACAACAAGAAAAATAATAACATCAATGACACAATTCCATTAGGAACCAAACAATCTACAATGTACTCATCATTACATCAAATTATGCGTAAGAAAGAGTGGAAGGAATAACAAAGAATGGAAAAAGAAATTTGAAAAGACAAATAGATGTAATCATTCAAAAGCTCGAGGTAGCTAGTCAACCAAAAGATCTTTCCAACTTCCAACAGAATAAAATGTGGAGAATTAAAGAAGCAATCATTAGAACAAAACTTGGCATGCATGAAATCTTTTGGCTTATAGACTTTCAAAGATCAGAGAAGAGGAAGAATCAGAAGAACCAATATAAAAGTGGAAAACCTCTTTGAACCAAAACATAAAAAGAACTTCTTCCAAAGAAATTAGAGAGGAGGAAGAATCAAAATGAGTACTTATGTTGAAACTTCATCCAAAGAAATAAGAGATGAGGAAGACCCAAAACACAAAATGAGTACTTCATCCAATGCTGAGAGAACATAAGTTGTTGTTGCTGTAGAGGTCCAAGTCATTGAAAGAGACCCTGCTATCGAACCTTTGAGACCCTGCTACCGAACCTTTGAGACCCATGAGAGCTCTCAGGAAGAGAAAATCAAGAAGAAGAAAGGTATAAAGGTCATTCATCATCGATTCTGATGATGATGAATCAGATTATACTTGGTCAAACTTTCTCTCAGCCAGAGAATTTAGATATGATTAATAAAAAATAACCTTTTGTATGTTTATTTAATGAAAGTTTTATTCTATGGTTTCTTATCTGTTAGCTTAAGGTTACAACTAATTTAGGGGTTTTCTTCTATGGTTTTAAGGAATTCAATAAATTCTTTCACATTTGCAGCAAAACAAAAATAAAGGAAATGTGAATGGCACACTAATGCTTCATACACAAAATCTAAAACATAGAAAATATAACTTGCGATAAATCATCTTGTTGTCTTTCCCATATTCCTTCTTGTTGTCTTTCTCAGATTTTTTTATGCAGTCTTCAAGGTAGTTTGTATGTTAACCAAGATTTATTCTTATAAAAATAGGTGTTTGCATAACCATCCAAAACACTAAAACCAAAATCTAAAACAACCCAAAGTTATTGTCACAAAATTTAAATAAGAAATGAACATAGCAAAGAGGCTTAACTACGATCCATAAAATAAAGCTTCTCAACAACAAGAACAAAGGTAATGGAGAACAAGAACAACAAAAACAATAGTAATGGAGAGCAACAACAACAACAACAACAAGAACAACAGTAATAGAGAACAACACCAATAACAAGAACAACAAAAATAATAATAACATACCACATAGAACAGTTTTTAAATTAACGGTGAGAGATATTTTTTTGTTAGCTAGAGAAGTAGTGTTTTTTCGTTAGGGCTCCTTGGATAAGAAGTGTTCTTTCGATGGCTGGAGAAGTAGTGTTCTTTCATTAGGGCTCGAAAATTAAATTAGGTAGACACTAAGGGAATAAAAAAATATAAAGAGTATTTTTATTGAAATGTTTATTTAGATGTCGTCCAGTGTACTGAAAATTTTAGTGCCTAATTATGTACTAAAATTTATACTTAGTTGTCGTCCTGTGTTTTATACCATCTCTTGATATAAGCAAGTAACCTCATTCAATTTTGATAGTCTAAATAATTTGGCTTCTATCTTATAACCAATTTAACCATATATGATTGCATTTAGCCACATATCTTATTAATAAAAATTATAGAATGGTTGCCATTTTATAAACATTCGACAACTTTATACTCAATTTTTTTTACAAATGGTTGAAGAGAAAAATCTACAACAAGACCAAATACAAATGGTTGAATAGCATAAGCACCAAGAAAATAAAGAAATATTGTCAAAACAAAAGCGAAAGAAGAAAAATTATATATATATATATATATATATATATATATATATATATATATATATATATATATATATATATATATATATATATATATATATATATATATATATATATATATATATATATATATATATATATATATATATATATATATATAAAGGTTTTGTTCCATTAATATCTTTTAGTTGTTATATGAAGAAAGTGATTGAATATTTTGTTGTTGTTACATGAATAAATATTATAACTTGTGATTGAATATTTTGTTGTTGCTACATGGAGAAATATTATGACTTCTTGGTACGAGATAATATGATTTTGAAGTATAACTTTTTGGTATTAGCTTATATGATTTTGATGTAAGACTTATATATGATGTTGTTAAAATATGATTGTTTTGGTTGTGATTTTTGTTTACCGAATGAATGTTATATAAAATATTTGATTTAATGATTTTTTTAAATAAAACTAAAAAATAAATCGAGTTCTTTTACACACATTATAAGTTATTTGTTTATGAATGTCCAATGGCATACAAAAATATTTGATTGAATGAAATAGGGTGTAAATGAAATTAAATATAATATAATTATCAAATATTTTACACCCCTGATAACTAAAATAAGGTGTAATATATCATATTTTTACACCATATTTAAATAAAATAGGGTATAAATTTGCTGACATTCATAGTAAGTATTATTCATTTTACACACGATTTTTATCAAATTGGGTGTAAATTTATTTGATTTAAATATATATGTAATAATTTACACCCGTTTTTCAAAAAAAGGGTGAAATATACCTTATATTTACACCCGTTTTAAAATGAATATAAATTCATCTGACATTTCTCACCCTTTGAATTTATGTACACTCTCTAATAATGAGTGTAAAATGTATAAAAACATGTGTGAATTCCTTTTTCTGCACACAACTTGTACAAGATAATGGAGCAGAAAATCAATATATAACACAATCAATTAGTAATTGAGTTCGATGCAACTCGTACCTACATCTAGAGCTTCCAACCCAAGAAAGGAAGTTAGTCTTACAAGAAACAACAAACCCTATGTTGTTCAATGCCTCTTCCTAACACTACCAAATGATTTTCTATTTAGAATTCGCCCTCTCACTTTCTTTTTCTCTCAAACACTAATCCATAGTGTTTAGGTTAGAATCGCCAAACCCAAGTGATCAACTTCAATCAAAATTATGAGTGATGTTGAATTTTACAACTCAACTATACAAACCTACAACTATGCCATTATACTAAAACATAGTGTGGTGTACCTAAAACAACAAGGACTTTTGTAAATCTATTACTCTAAAATCTTCAATGTGAATGCTTGAATTCCAATATAGGTTTAAGCTCCTTATATAACATAATAATTCAAGGTTTTTCTTCATGGATATTTGATTTGATTTCGTCTAGAAATTATGCAGTGATGGGTATTTTTTTTCATAAAAGTCTTATGATTGTTTCAATTCAAATTTAAATTTAAATCTTCATTTAAATCTGAATTAATCTTCTTTCAACTATCAAACAAATCACCTAAAGATCATATCGCTAAATCAATAACAATAATATCTAATCCAAAATAAACTTCTCCACCATCATACGTTAACTTAAAATCTTTAACAAAATAACCCTTATAGTATAAAAACCACCTTAAAAATACTCTTGTCATATACAAAAACACAAAGAGTAAGGGCTAAATTTGGTATTAATGGTACAATAATATAGAATAACATCCAGTAAAGTATAGTCAACATTCTACAATCCAACACTAAAGTTTGGTGAAAATATAGTGAATAGTCTATAACAAAATTTGAATCGAGATACTAAATCACATTATAATTACATTATCCTGTAAATTTTTAAATCTCCAAATTGTATTTGTTGTTAAGGTTTTAAAACATGGTCCGAGACTATAAAAACTACCGCGGCAAGACGGTTTTGTTAAGTGAGAATTTCAATACTGTTATATTAAAAAACAAATTATTCACACCACAATAATCACAATCAGGAATCACAATCAGTATTGTAATACCTGTATCGACTAAAATTACAAAAGTCCTTATACGGGCAAGATCGTTTTTTAAAACTCTGTTTGTTGTCGAAATCACCATACCATACTAAGATTATTCTAGACTAACCATCAAAACGTGAACAATGTATTTCTGACTAAACCACCAAAGCCTATAACTATAGTTTTATAAAAATAGGCATAATATATAATTTTAACATCATAGTATAATGTAACTGTATATCAGAGTTCACATAGAGCATCACACAGAAAAGAATTTTAACTGTATATCAGAGTTCACATATAGCATCACACAGAAAAGAATAAAACGAAGTGTAGCCATGAGAAATTTGCCAACATATGTACAATATATATTAACAAACCATATAACCTGCCGGCAAATCACCCTTGGCTGCATTCCACTTTCTTCTTCTTGGTGTGAGCTAACAAGAACATAACTACATTACATGTACTGAGAAGAACACAAAACCTATACATGCATATATATACACTTTTCATTTCATTCCCGAATAGTCTTACGCTCACGTGCAGAAACATAATGCACAAACAACCATGAATTAATATCGCTTTAATATATATATGTATTGCCAAAAGAGTGTACTTACCATATACAATAATTAAGATTCTTTTGCAACATGCATTTGTCCAAACTACGATTCTCTTCTACTTTGTGAACGGTGATGACGGTGGCGGTGACTACAAGCCATTTACACATGCATCACTGTACGATTCTCTTCTACTTTATGTAATGTAATTTTATAATACACACCATCTTCAAGTTTGATCTTCAACCATACAAATTTAGTTGTACACGTCGAGCATATAGTTTCTACTCTAGTCATGCATGATGAATATTGAACGTAGTAAAAAGGCTTTGGGCCATGTTCAGGCCCACCCAACCAGTTTAGAAACTTAAAACAAATTTTAAAGTGAGGCTTTTAAAATATTAATTTTGTGGTTGTTAAAAGTAAGGGTGTGCAAGATATTCGGTTGTGATGTCCTAATCCATAACCAAACCTAAATCATTTTTAAATATCCGGATATAATTGAATGGTTATTAACCGGTTTAATTATTAATGATTTGGTTATCCGTTCATATAATTCGGATATAATTAAATGGTTATTAATCGGTTAAATTATTTTAGATTTGGTTATAATTCGGTTAATATCCAAATCCAAATATTTTATTTCTCAAAATTTTTTTTTTTTTAAATTTCGGAAAAAAATATTTTTTAAACTGGATTTTTTTAAAAAACCGGTTATATAATCATAACGAAATCTATAGCAGGTTTTATAACCAGTTTTAATTAAAATGTGGTTATGGTTATAAATCCAAACCATTTAAATGGTTTTAAAATGGTTATGGTTTGGTTTTTGAAAATAACCAACCATGCACACCCCTAGTTAAAAGTTGAACTCAAGACCAAAAGAATAAGAGACCTATATTTTACCAACAACTCAAGTACAATAATATATGTAACTCAAGTATCATTATATATTTTTATAATTAAATAAAAAAATTTGAGGCCTTTTTTAAGCCCAAACTTTTAAGGCCTAAAGCCACTAGCTTGAGTAGCTTGGCCTTTGGACCGGCCGATCTTGTTAGGGTTGTGGCTCAAGTTCCAAATTGTTCGAGACATTTCTTCTAAGGATCACATTAAAAAGATTTTAAAATTCGACGTGCCTATTAGACACCAAAGTTTTTTTTCACTTTTGCGGAACAGATATTAAATTAAGAGAATAATATTCATACACTGGCAGTGTAAAGTTATTTTACACATTCAACAAAAAAATCTCAACAAAAGCCATGTCATCAAAAGTTTTTTAAAATAAAAATGGGATGTAATTGGATGCATGGTTGTGATTGATTGACACTGTAAAACTATTTTACACTGTTAGTGCATGACTTCTTTTCTCTTAAATTAATTATAGCAATTTTAAGGTTTAAGAGGTGCATTATTTGTATGCCCACCATTCCGATCTTTATTTTTTACAAGGCGGGTCAATTATTTTGGTTCAAACTTTTATTATGTTTGTCTTGTTGCGTTCTATTTTTTATGAGTTTTTGTAAGGGCGGATCTATCTGTTTGCCACGGGTAGTTTAAGGTAGCTTATTACTTAATTGATAAGTTCTAGCACTAATATTATTAAACTTGGATGTTCATCAACATTTTTTACCAAAAATGCATAAATACTTCATATTTCAAAATTTAAGGAGGTTTAAAATCCTAGCAAATTAAAAAAAAAAACAAAAAAAATCTTTAATTTTAAAATTTGAAAGCTTTTTAACTTTGATTTTACGCACATTTAAGATTAGGTTTGGTGTGGTGTGTTTAAGTGCGTCGAGATTTCAAATTTTGTAAGGTGTCCAGACATATTTTTAACTTCAATTTAATATGTTTAAAGAGGGTTTTGTGTGTCGGATATATTTTTAACTTAGATTTGGTGTGATTTAGAGAGGGTTTTTTTTGTATACTTGATGCGTATAAATTTAAAAATTATAAATTTAAAAAAAAAAATTAGATTCCCTGTCGAAGAGTGCAAATAAGTTATGAGGTGTATTAACCCATTCCCTTTTGCTAAATGGGCCTAAATTAGTTTATTGATAGAAATTTTATTTTCCCACCTTAGCTTCAGAAGTAATTTTCTTCTTCTTTAGAACTAAGAAAGTTCCATTTAGATGTTGTGGAAAAACAAAAGGAAGTGAGCTTAACTCTCTTTCCTAAATCAATTTTGCCTAGTCATCTAATCTTAAGTTGACCTAATTTCTTCCATTAAGCATCTTCTTCTTCTGGTGCAATCATCTTCTCCATGTATGTTTAGTTAAACAAATTAATAAAGCGTTTATAATATAAGAACGAATATTATGAAATGAACAAAACGGAATTGAACAGAGCGAAATGAGATGGAATGAAGCGGAACAAAGATTCTTCTATTCGATTGTTTGAAAATTTTAGGATGAAACAAGATAAGTTGTTCATTCCGCCCAAATCGGAGTGGAAGGAATACAGTGGTAAATGATAGAATGGAATGAAATCCATATCATTCTACTCCTCTTTGTTCCATCCGTTTTTAAATTATTCAAACAATAAAATATTATTTTATTACATCTCATTCCGCTCCCTCAGTATGATTCTATCTATTCAAACTAAGCCCTAAAGGATTACATAAGCTATTTATAATGTCAAATTATTTTTATTTAAGTTATGAGGTACTTTCTTTCCTAAATTATAGCAAAGTTTATAAAAATAAACTAAAATAGTTTATTATCATAAACTATTTTCATAAACTTATATAAACAGTAAGAAATGCTTGTGAGTTATGTCAATAAGTTAGTTCAAATAAATCAGTCCAAACAAAAAGAAAGAGCGAGTATAATATGAAATAAAAATTAGGGATTAAGAATTTTGTCGCAACATAGAATAACTGAATGAATAACTAAATGAAACTAGAAAACAATCCAGAAAAAATGAGAAAATATAAGATACTCATATTTTCTTACACTAATATTTTAGCCTATCAACTTTTTAATACATCATCATTCATGATGAATCTGCATAATGGCCAGGAAAATTTATTTCACCAGATCTTAAATAATTCTTGCTGCTGTAGTATGTTGACCTATATCCTATCTAAACCTTCATTGGTGAAAAAAGAATTTAAATAGAGTATCAAAATTTTCAAGCACTATTCAGTGTCTTGGTTAATAATGAAAGGATACATAAAGCAGCAAAATTTGCTTCCTGAAAGCAAGATCAATTGCTGGAACCTATCCCTTTGGCAGCATCTATTCATCTCAAACCGAAAATTCTTGTTCTTCTGGAGATTTTGCCCAAATCAACAAGATGAAAAGCTCCTTCCCTGAACAGATTTCCCAAAGGATTAAGAATGTGTCCAAAGGATAGCTTATGTAAAAGCTAGAGAGGCTCAACCAATGAGACACAACACTGACACGTAGACACTATTAATAATTTCACAAATATAAGTGATTAATGTAACTACATATGTTGGGTCAGTGTCGGACTTAGGACGTGCCTTCAATCCAAAGGTGTCGGTGTTTCATATGGCTCAACCATTTTAAATTTTATAAATTCAAGCTTCAAGTACAAAAGAATACAAGAATCAGTGCAGAAACCACTATATAATAGTATGTGCTGTCAGAACCTACTAACCTGATTAAACAAATTCAACGGACATGAATAGTTGAGCTGAAACTGTGAAGTGCCAGAGTCCAAATTTCGCCACTTCGGCAATGTCCAATAAAACAACTCTTCAGCCCCTCATAGTGATTATTCAACAACTTTTGGGACATAACCTTCCTTTCTGAGCTCTTCATAGAGCAAATCAATTATGTTACGTATATCTATAGAGTCGAGGCATAAGCCGTCACCAGCACGAAATTCACGCAACTGTTTATCAATTTCAATCCAGCTACAACCCGGTGTTTTAGTGACACCTTTCTCTTTCATCAATGCTCTCATCCTTGCTGATTCATCCCACATGTTTGAATTTGCATATATTTTGGACGAGATGATATAGTTTCCAGAATTTGAAGGATCCAACTCCAAAAGCATCTGCATAACTCGTTCCGCAATATCTACATTTTTCTTTCTTTGACAGGCACCGTGTAAGGCACCTAATGTAATCTTATCTGGTTTTTCAGGCATTTTCTCAATGAGATCCCAAGCTTCGTATAAATGACCAGCACGTGCCAAAAGATCAACCATACAAGAGTAGTGCTCAACTTTTGGTACCAATCCAAACAATGTACTCATCATATCAAACAACCTATGTCCTTCGTCAACCAAGCCTCCATGCACACAAGCAGAAAGCAACGCTACAAATGTTATATCATTGGGGCGGGCACCATCACCCTCATCTGACATCCGCCGGAAAAGTGTTAGAGCTTCCTTGGCTTTACCATGAGAAGCAAGAGCAGCAATCATCGCATTCCAAGAAGCATCATTTTTTCGGGGCATATCGTTGAAAACTCTCTGTGCACTCTCCAAACTTCCACACTTGGCGTACATATCAACCAATGCAGTTGCAACAAATATATCATGTTGAAATCCTCTTTGTGTTGCATAATCATCAATGTGTTTCCCTAAATCTAGAGCCCCAATACCGGCACACGCAGACAGCACTGCAGTCAGGGTAACTTTATTTGGTCTAACATCACTCTCCTCCATACAATGAAATAAAGAGATTGCTTCATCTGCCATTCCATTTTGAGCATATCTGTTATGTATGAATAAATCATGAAAGTTAGTTAAAAAAGAAAGGGTCAACATAAATTACACTATATCTTTCAGCAATTACTTTAACTATTTATTCAAAACAATATACATGCTCACCCTGATATAACTGCATTCCACGTGATAACGTCTCTACTAGGCATACCATCAAAGATCCTTCTAGCAGACACCAAATCACCACACTTAGCATACATACTAATCAAAGCAGAACCAATGTAGGAATTAACCTTCATGCCACATTCAACAACAAACCCTTCCACCCACCTCCCCAATTCCAAATCCCCCAATTCACCACAAGCCCCAAGAACACTAACCAAACTCATCTCATCTGGCTCAAACCCAGACTCCACCCTCAACCGTCCAAAAACCTCAACAGCTTCCTTCGCACGACCCATCTTCGCATACCCAGAAATCATCGAATTCCATGACACCAAATCCTTGTGCGAAATTTCATCAAACACCTTACGTGCAAACCCAAACTCCCCACACCTAAAGTACATTGTAATCAACGAGTGAGCTGTATGGAGATCCGTATCCAGCCCGAGTTTAATCACCGAGGAATGAGCTGATCGGGCCTCACGAATATCTCCGAGATTCGCGCAAGCGAGGAAAACGAAAGGGAAAGTGAAGTTATTAGGGGTGAGGTTAAAGTTTTTCATTTGGTGGTAAAGGTGAAGGGTGAGAGGGTAATTGTTCCATGTGGTGGTGGTGGCACGGAGCATGATGTTGAAGGCGTAGTCGTTTGGGTGGGGAGTAATGTGGGAGAAAATGAGGGAGGAATAGTTGAAGTCTTTGAGGGTTATGGATTGAGAGAGGAGGTGGTTTGGTTTGTGGATGGAGTGGATAATCATTTGGGTGTGGATTTGTTGGAGGGTTTTTGTGGAGGGACATTGTTTAATGAGGGAGAGGAGGAATGATAGTGGTGATGGTTTGGGGGAGTTGAGGTTTGTGATTTTGAAAATTGGGTGCTTTGAGATCAGCATGTGTGTGTCTTCAACGTTTTGGTTTTTGAATTTTGATGTTACATTTACGGGACACTGATCTATGCGCGCGCTTCTTTCGTAGTTGCAATTGGATTACACAACATTGTATATGAAAATTTCTTTATCCACCTCCCTATAGGGATCACCCCAGCGAAAACCCCAACTTGCCCCTGCTTCAGGGATGCATCTCCGAAATATTTTTGTTTTAAAATTTTCCCAAACTTCGGAAGTGCACTTCCGAAAACACCAAATGGGGGGTATTTTCGGAGATGCACTTCCGAAAACCTTTTTCACAATTTTTAGGGATTTTCGGGAATTATGCAGAAATTCTCTTTTTTTTATGTTTTTCTTAACAGTCCCGTACAAAATATATATAAAACGAGTAATATATACAAAACGAAAACGCCGAACAAAATAAATGACATATCAACATAAAATACTAATATAATAAATAAAATCCTAATAATATATACAAAACGAGTAATAGTGTGCGAAATACAAGCCGAATACAAGAAAAATAAACCTGAACCCCTACTGGGTATGCCTAACCCTCACTCCCTGGGACCTCCTCTGCCTCCTATATGCCGCCGCATGGCCCGCATCACCGACGATCCTCTCCACCACGGCGACTGCCTCTGGACTGCCCAGATCAATGATACCTCGGTCCAACGCGTCCCGCCCAAGAAACTCTATCCGCTGGCAGATCGGCAGGAGATCAATGGCATGGTCATCCTCGGCCTGCTGGTTCTCCATGACCTCCTCGTATGTTGGCCTAGGAGCGCTGGGAGCGTCGGGTGTCATCAGAGGATGTGACACCCGATAGAACCATGTGACATACCCCTCTACACTGTGCCAGTCCTGGGTGACCTGCATGCGACGATACTCCTCCGGGACCACATGACACTCCCAATCCGCAAATATGCCAGTGAGCTCCACTCGGGTAACTGTGTCGGGAGCAACCTCCAAAGGTGACCTGGGAATCATTTGCACAAATCCAAACTGCCGCATGCACCGCTCAGGGAGATACCTCACCATGGTGTTGATCCCGCATGCACCGCTCAGGGAGATACCTCACCATGGTGTTGGTCCCGCATGCCAACCAGCCAGAATATAACGAGATACGGTCAAAGGCGACAATAGCAGTGTAGTCACTGAATGGCCTCCAACTGATGTCATCGTGAGCTGTGCGATCGAGGTACCCACGTTATGGTCCCACTACATTGTTCCCCCTATGGAGAAGTATCGGGCGGCCCTGGGCATGGCGTCCTCGTACGTAGGAGCAATGTGGAAGCCGTGGATGCGGGGGAAGTATGAGTTGATCCAGCCCTAAACACAAACACGATAATGTATTAAAAATAAATACGAACCATAAATAAATGTGAAACAATTAAACTGAAACGTACCGTCAAGAGTGTGGCGGATTCGGTCAACTGCCTGGTCCTCCAGTTGGAGACCTCATTCAGCTTCTGGTATAGGTATACCAGAATAGCTGACCCCCAATTCCACTGGGGAACGGTAGTCAAGTCCATGAAGTAGCGGAGGTAGGTCACGTCGACGTATCTTGCACTCTTGTCCATAAAGAGTGCAGTGCTTACTAAAAACATGAACCAGCACCGGAGAGCGCAGGCATGGTGATACTCCATAAATAGGTCGTTCTCCGCATCCTCGGATTCGGCCGCCACCAAGTGGTGCTCGTAATAATCGCTCAATGTGGAGAACCGGATATGAGGCCCATTTGTCGTTTGGCACTCAAAATTAGCCATATCTGGCTCCATACCCAGATAGATCGCCATCCACTCGATCGCATCGACCCTCTGGATCCGGGAATGGTCCAGCAACACCCCCCTAATCGGCAAGTGGAGAAGACACTGCACATCGTGCAAGGTGATCGTCATCTCCCCAACCGGTAAGTGGAAAGAAGATGTCTCCCTGTGCCACCACTCCACAAAGGCCCCCTGCATGCCATGGCTGATGGTGGTATACCCGGTCATGCACTGCCCACCTAGCCCTGAAGCTGTCACCGCGTCGTTAAACCACTGCGCCTCTGGTTTAAAAAGACCGAAAATCTTCCGGGAGTGGTTCACCATTTTTAAAGTTTGTCTCTCATGTTACAACAAAAACAAAAAAAAATATTGTTAATTAGACCGTTAAGAAAATGTGGAATAAAAAGCTAAATAAAAAACGGTTAAATAACAAAGTCGGACGAATTATAAAAAATACCTCTCCCTCCCAGACACGTTGAGCGACATGCTCGTGGTAGGATATCAGCACGGACGTGTCAATGGGCCCTCCCGGGTAGCCCTCCTCCTCCTCCCCGGGCGGAGGGTTAACATCCGGTACCTCCTCCTCCGCCTCCTGGTATCTAACTGCCTCCTCCTCCTCCCGTACCTCCTCCTGGCGGGAAGAAGATACCCTAGCCAGCCGACTCCTCGATCCAAACGAGGAACCAGGCTCATCAGTATGTACGGGTGCTCGTACTCCACCCCGTCCCCGCATCGATGCAAGCTGCGCCGCACGCTCGCGTCTAGCCGACGCTGTTTGTGTCTCTCTCCCTTGTCTGATGCGTGCTGGGTTGCCTGCCATATTCCTGAAACAATTGAAATCCATAAGAATGCGAAATAATTGAAAAAAAAATCAATTCTGGACACACTTCGGAAGTTCATTACCCCGTCCCCGCATCGATGCAAGCTGCGCCGCACGCTCGCGTCTAGCCGACGCTGTTTGTGTCTCTCTCCCTTGTCTGATGCGTGCTGGGTTGCCTGCCATATTCCTGAAACAATTGAAATCCATAAGAATGTGAAATAATTGAAAAAAAAATCAATTCTGGACACACTTCGGAAGTTCATTTCCGAAAGTGGGTGAGGGAGGTGTTTTCGGAAATGAACTTCCGAAATATCCCTGCGAAGCCAACTTCTGCAACTTCCATGGCAGAACCCAAAATCCAATGTTCATACATGTTATAATGCTTCTAAACAACCTAAATACTACTAACAACCTACCCCTATATCATTTTTGTAATTTCTAACAACCCTAACATGCATTTCAATCATGGATCTAAAGATTAAGAAACTTACAAGTTGAAGTGATTGAGAAGCTTTTGAATGTAGTAGAGCAAGTAGAAACATCCTTTGATGTAGCCTTTGAACTTGGTTTGCAAAAAATCTCTTTGAGGAAGTGTTGGATGGTGATTTAGGGTAAATGAATTGGGGGGAGGGGTTGTTTTGCTTAATCTGCAAAACACGCAGTATTTCGGAAATGCACTTCCGAAATGCTGTTTTCGAAAATGCATTTCCGAAATAAGACAAATTTTGAAGAAAAAAAAGCGTTTTCGGAGATGCATCTCCGAAAATAGCATTTTTTTGCATTTCGGAAATGCATTTCCGAAACAGGGGACATTTTGAGGTTTTCACTAGGGGTCACCAAGAAAACAGGGGGTGGATAAAGAAATTTCCTTGTATATTTGTAGGGGTGGGAATATGGAAGGGAAAATAGCGTTACAAAACTTTTGCTAATAGATAAACTCGAATAAGTCAATGAAATCAAAATATTAGTTTTATGGATCTTTTAATTCATTAATATATTTAACATTAGTTGAATTTCTTATCTATCTACTATCTACCCAATAATAATAGATTGACCAAACTCTCTAAATTATCCTTTCCTCAAAAATAATTTACACTATAAATTGGACATTTTAGTAATTAACAAAATAACCCTTCACTTTTCATCTGTTCTAATTGCTTGCATCAAGTGTTACTCTTTCATTGGTCGTTAATAAAGGTTGTTTCGAAGAAGATGCGCATGAATTTCAAACTTCACGACCTTAGACTCTGAATCTGAATCTAATTCTTCAAGTAAGACTCTGTCAACTTAAACCTTTCATTCTCCATAGCTTTTTAAAAATCAATGATTGTTTTTAAAATCTGAATTTTACAGCTTCTGATTTTTGTTTTTGATGAAAAATGCTTTCAATGTATATTTCATGTGATTTTGCCCTAACTTTTTTTTATCAAACTCTAACATTTGTTTCATGTCTATTTGTTCTGTTGTTTTTAGGATGAATTTCGTTCTATAGTTTTCAACACTGTAGGTTTATATTTATGTCGGTTTAGTTTTTTAATGTATGTTCAAGTTGAAAGCTATGGCCTTTGAGTAAAACGTGATTATATGTTTTTGTAAGATTACACTACTATTTTAGATTTTAGTTTATTAAAGTATTCGTATGTTGTAGGTTAATGAAAGTTATGGTTGATTCTGGTTGTACCACAGTTGATGTAACTATTTTGGTGTTTCTTTTCCTTATAGCTCTTTCGATGAACCTGAAGAAGAAATGCTTAAAAAGCAGAAATTGCGGGTAATATACATTAAACCGATTGATATACATTAAACTGTCTCTCTGGAAGTTATGATTCTTAACCTTTGATGTTATCAACAGTTTATCCCAATTGATTATGTCATTAATTTTTGGTTTTTACATTTACTTCCTTTATTAGCTTCTGCCCATGAATTTGGTTCAGCTACTGCCACTGCTCTGATTGCATTTTTGAAAAAGGTTTCGTGGCTTTCAGTCGAGGAGTTTCGTGTCAAGGTAAATAACTATTTCAATAACAGTGTAAATGTATCTCTAATCAGGACCCATTCTCATGTATTGGTTTTCAATTTCAATAAATAATCTACAGATTCTTCCTACATATTGGTCATCATTGTCGAATATGATTTTTTGATTTACCATTTCTATACTCATTCTTTGGCATATTTTCTGAATGACTGATGTATTTTGAGCTTTTACAGTGGCTCAACAACTATCTATGATTCCTAATTTACTTGTTGTTCTGCTTTTCTTCTTTCATATCCTCCTCATTAAAAAAGTAAGATAGTATCCCTTCATGTTGAAAAGTATAAGATTACATCATAATTCCCATTTAACATCAATGTTATGCTTTTGCGATTGACTCAGGGACTCAACACATATGATTACATTATAGCTATGAGGGAGCTGGAGCAAGAGCGGGAACAACAACTAGGAGTTAGAGGCCAGCAAAGTCCCCAAATGTCAACCATTAGCTCATTTACTAGGTTGAGCAGTGTAAGCTCCTTCAATGCTTTACATCGTGGTGCATGGTGTACACCTCCACCCATGTTCCTTGAGGATTAGGTGACATTTTCAATTCTTACTGATAAATATATCAAGAACAGTAGTATGTGTCAACCATGGAATTTTGTCATAACTTTGTTGGATGGTTTGTGGCAGTATACATATCATGCAAGAAATATCCTTATGTATAGGAAGCCTTTTCATTTGACATACTTCCTTTTCATTTGATAGGTAATGGTTTTGTTTATGCAATTGTCAATTAGGTTCTTATTGGTATTTGTAATTGTATATGATAAATCTTTTGTAATCCCTTTTGTATGTTTCAGCTAAGCAAAAGTAACATATATTCCACAAGAAAATAGTTAAGTAGTTTGATTCTTCAAATAATGTTACTAAATACTGACCCCAATTTTGATTCCCGAGAGCAGCGAGAATGCATTAGACTTGACTTTTAGTCGCATGGTTATAAAGGAAGATTTTCATCGTTTATCACCACCAAGTGTAATGGTGAATTAGTATTTATCATGAACCCTTTCATTTACTGAACTTACGAAATATGAACCCGAACCGAGACCCGAATTAAGTAAATATCATAGAGACGAAGGTTTGGTTCAGAGTTTTCAGTCCAACCGTCGCTTTCATCTCCAGCACCATGTCGTCGACGGATAGAATTCTGTCACGGCGATAACGGCTAGAATTCTGTGTAAAAATATTCATCATCATGAATCCAATTTCATTCATTTAAGCTTATTCACTCACATAAGCATCATGAATCATATTTTTTCCCATTTCTTTGCAAAAAATATTGTTCTGCAGACAATTGGCTTAGGGACAGAGTGCAACAAAACCAGTCAACTCTCTTTCAGGTAAATTTAACTAATACATATTTACGTTGAAGATTTGTGAATATTTTACAATCAAGATTAGCTTCCTTATGTTCTGCACTTTCTTTTTTCTGTACTGTGTATACTTTTTAACTGCAAAATTTGTGTTGTTGATGCATCAGGTTCCATAAGTCTCGTGGTTTCTTATGTTCTTCACGCTACAGGAAAAAGCTGGGGCTGGTTCTACAACACTATCAATGGTTAATAGTTTATCTTAATATTTCTACAGTTAAGCATTATCGATTTGTTTTAACATAATATTTGATCCGATTTTTACCAAATCTAATTTCATCTAAATTAAATAATATTATGTTGCAGCTCAATTAACTACTACCGAGGAGAATGATCTCAAGTCCCAAATTGCGGTACATATTTTGGATTTCTCATCTTGTAGGCTCTGGTTATTTGTTCCTATATAAATAAGAACATTTGGTTTAATAAATAGTGATTTTGTTAAGATGTTAAATCTAGACTTGATTTAATTTGTTAGTGGTTGTTTGAAGTTAGATCTTTGAGTTTTATCTATGACTTCTGTTACAACCTCTGAGTAGATTGGTTTTTGCTAAGGAATACTTGATGATGCCTTGATGGTCTTAGCATGGATGGAGTATTTGAGTTGACAGTGAAATCAAAATCACATTCAAACAGTTGAATTGAAGGGAGAAGTGTGGACATTAAGTTTTTAATTTTTAGTGGTTAACATTCAAATAAAAAATGATGATCACAGAGTAGTCTTTTCTTGCATTTATGTGATCTAAATATTCTTAATACTCTTGCATTTATGTGATTTTAATTTTCTTAATAATATTTTTAATCCTCTTGATTATTCCTGTCTTGCAATTCAAACTTGAAGTCACTGAATCCAATTTATATAAGTAGTTTTTTTAATCTTTTTTTCCTCAATTTTGATGTGTGCCCTTTTTTTCCTCAATTTTGATGTGTGCCTGCAGATCATCAAATGTAGTTTGTGTTCACTAATATACTATTTCTTAACTATATTTTCTTCTTTCAGTTAAATTTGTCACCATATGGTTCAAAACTTCAAATGAATAATGAAAAATTGGAATTAGGCAGGTATGCATTTTGTGGTCTGTCCATAACTATGATATAGTATGCAACAATATCAGCTATAATACTGTTTAGACAAGTAACTAGAGGTTGCCTAGAATTTTTTACAGATGTAACAATTCTTAGTAACAAGACTGTTATTTGACATTATCATGGCAAATGTACCTAATTAACCTTAGTTCCTCCGATAATTATTTTTCATCGTAATAGTGAGCTGCAAAAGAACTTATGTTGATCAATTATTTTTGACAGTTTTAATTTATTATTCATTTGATATAATCTGAATGCACTACACAACTAAATTTATCAATTCATATTTATAAATTCTAAATTTATCAATTCATATTTACAAATTCATATAAATAAATTGTGTACTAATTAAAATTAATTAAAATTAATGGACCCGTGCATCAAAACCTTCGTGTCTTTTTGGTGCCTTTTTCTATGATTCAATCATATGTATTTTTTTTCTATGAACTATCGGAACTTTTCTTTCGTAATTGTAAATCTTCTGACATTTTGGTTGGAGCACTCTTCTTCTGTAGTAGTAGTATTAGTAAGATATGATAGACAATTATATAAGCAGTTGCAAATAATCTATAATATGATTAATATAAATATATTTAATTTGTATGTATAGCAGGTGTAATTTTCTTTTATACACATAGTCCATCAAATTATATTATGTAAAATACTTATATAAATATTTTCAAACTAATTTATAAAAGTATGACAATAAATATTTGTATACTATTTTAATAACAACTAATTTAAAAAAGTGATATTATAAAATAATCTATTTATATTGTATTTTATAATAAAAAATTAGTTAGATCCATTCAACTCTTGCAAAATGAAGACAAAATTGGGACCTTCGCTAGGATGAATGTAGTAGTGAGAATTGGTGTCAGCTTGCTGACCTAGTGGAGCAACGCACGGAGGCATGTATGTGAATCAAAGATGGATTGAAAAGGATGAAGCAAGAATGAAGCAAGAACAGTAATGGTAAAAAATTGAGAAATAAATCAAGAACTGATTTTAACACAGTGATTCTATAAAGAATAAGATGATGAGAAACATATCACAGTATCAAGAACTTGTTCTTGATGAATGAGACAATGGAAGAAGAAGAAGAATTAATCTTAGAAAATTCTAACTGATACCATACTATGAATCACCATATTTTGGTGTAATTGTAACTAACTCCATTAACTTGAAAGGGTGAATTACATTTGGTACTTGTATGGCAAGTAATGCCCACTATTGTTACAATACACAAGCCCTTATTATAGCAATATCTCTAACTAACTTTAACTGCCATAACTAATAGTTGTGGTTAGTTTGTTATTTCATCCTATACAGGAGTGAGAATAGGCCATGCTGACTAATAGGGGCCTACGGTTTAGGTCAGGCCAGACTTTTATATAAATAGAAAAGACCTAGATTTTTTTATAAGCCTATTTAGTTAAAAAGGCTAGGCCACATGGCATATAAAAGTCTTTTAATCCTATGAGGCTAGCCTATATAAATAAATATGAATAATTTTATTATTATTATTATTATTATTATTATTATTATTATAATATTTTATACTTTGAATTAAAATATAAAAATAAATTTTAATTATTTTAAAGAAATTATGAAAATAAGATGAAAACAAATCTTATGAACAATGTCATAAGTTGCTTCCATAAGTTCTTTCAAACAAATAGTATCACAAAATTTATGTTATTAGATAAATTCAAATAAGTCAATGCAAACAAACATTTGATCTCACTGATTTTTTAATTTGTTAGTCTATATAAATGTGAGTTGAAAGACTTATTTACAAATGTTCAAATGAAATAGATTTTTAAGTAGGCTAATAGGTCAATCAGGCCTTTAAAAATGTCAGACTCAAGTCAAAAAATAAACTTACAATAGGCTACAGGCCATACTTAAAATTTGAGTTTTTTAATAGATCAGACTCAGCCTTGGCAAAGCCTAGCTCGGCCCACCCTATTCCTATCCCAAATCCTATATCATGTTGCTTGCACGTGAGGAAGCCTCATCATGTAACAATTTTCTTTTATTTTCTATCCACATTCAAAATATTTATACTATGGTCCAAGATCATTGTATATGAATCCTCTTGAATCTACATCAATTTGTCATTCATGCTCTAGTAGATGATACCATATGGGTAGTCATTTGTTATATTTTGTTGAGTGTTGAGCCAATTTATATTTTGTATACACTTATTGACCCAAAGTATTATTTATAACTTGTGAATTTTGAAAAGGAAAGCCAGTCATAATATGAATTATTTAATTTTTAAGAATGTTTAAATTATAAATCTTAGGAATTTTAATTCTAATGGAATTTATATGTGAAAATTTTTATTCAAATGTTTTGTAGAACTATAAAATATAAGAATATAAATAACATATTTAAAAGTAAAATTTGATGTTATAATAAAAATGCTACTATTTTCTTGAAAACTAGTGTGTGACAATTGGTGTTAATTGTTATGATCCAAAAAAAACACAGGTGAGAAAGCAAATTCAATCCTAGTTTAGGAACAAGACACGAAATCATATACTAAGATTTTATATTTTTTAAATAATTTAAAAGCGCTTCAATTCTAAGAGGTTGACATTAAAATTTAGTTTCAGATTTAAATTATGTTTGATGTTAATAATTAATGTGTTAAATAAATTCATATAAATTTTTATTCTAACTTCAATTGAACCTCTCGTTAGTAGTGACAGATTTATATAGGGCGGGAGGGTGCTATGATACCCCTCAACTTCATTTGGCTGATTAATAAAATTCATTTTATTTTTGCATAAAGTTAAGAATTCGACTTTTGGTTCCATCAATTTTGTATTTTTTTTCAGAGAAGGTTAGTTACTAACAAGCACATCATCTAATAATACATTTTATATGTTTTTTAAACCATTCTCTCTCTCTCTCTCTCTCTCTCTCTCTCTCTCTCTATATATATATATATATATATATATATATATATATATATATATATATATATATATATATATATATATATATATATATATATATATATATATATAAAATTTATTCATTTGACATCCCTAAAATATTGTCTAAAGATACACAAGTGTCTTTAGTGGATAAATAAAATTGATCCTTCAAATTAATCTGGTCCAAAATCAAATACTGAATTGTCGTTTAATTTTAAATTTAAATTTGTTATATTTATCTATCATATATTGAATATTTATTTAAAAAGATATATACACAAGTGATATATCAATATAACTTTTAATGAAGCAAGTACATGCATTAAAATGAGTTTTGTTAATCTATCATTTATATATACCCCTCTTATAAATGAATCCTAAATAAATACTTCATACAAGAATTAAAATACCACATTTAAAAGAAGACAAGTAAACATAGCTACAATCAATGTTCATTAACAAGGTGACAACATATTCCCTATAGAATCAAATCAAAAACATTGAATGACCTAGGACCCACCAAAATGTTTGTTAACATTTCACCATCAAATTGAAATCTTGATAATATAGTGGTTGAACATGATTCAATGTGACGGTTCTGTTTCATGTAAGTAGCTACGTAAAGTTAGCCAGTTAGGTAAATTTATGATGGTGAATGGATTGAAATCCTACACCACAAACATTACATTACGTAAGATATCTTGTTACAAAGATAACACCAAGTGAAAATTAATACTAAGATTTGCATATCTTGAAGCTTATGTATGCAAAGTGAATGTTGTAGAAAAAAGTAAAATTTTATCTATTGAGTGTGAGTTGTGTTAAAAGTCGTCAATTATAGCTAGTTTTGTTTTGTTTGCATGTGATGATATATAGCTAGTGGCATTTAAGGATACTTCTAGTTTAAGGTTATTGCTATAAAAGCATATATAAAGAGACTAAAGTGGCTTCTTTTGATTAATGTAGAAAATGAGAGGGACATTGTGAGATAAAGTTTTGAACTACTAGTTGATGATATATTTTACCAATAAGTTTTTTCATTCCACGTAGAAAGATATTAGGAAAACTTTTGAATAAATAAAACATAAAAAGAAGCATGTTGGAGAAAAAATTCAAACATCAAGATCATTGAAATTAGAGATGGCAAAATATGTTCGGTGTGTCATGCATGTTTGTTTTGCACGCATTTTATTGTGGGGCAGATCAATAATTTAGACTCTCATCATTTAATATGTTTGTCTCTCTGACACCATTTTTTTTAGTTTTTATTGGCACGGACATTAATAGTTTTTAAAATATTTTTAGATTTGAAATGCACAATACACGCGGGTTTGTTTCACTTTCACTTTTATAAGAAATGAGTCTAAATTTTAAGCTCGTACCCTCAATTATGTCTATACCATCACATTTTTTATGAGCTTTCGCAAAACAGATTTATAGAATAGATATACGTATTTGCCACCCGTGAATAAAATCAATCTCTTCATATAAGTCAAATTTTAAAATCAAATACCAAATTTTAAAAAAATATAAAGAAATGCTCAAATGAACACTAATAAGAGCATTTTGTTCTATAAATTAGTAATATTTATAAATAACAATTAATGAGCAATGAATATTTGAAAGTTCTATCTTTGATTCTTTTTGCCCAACTTACATACTTTTTTGCTTTTTCTAAATTCTTTGTACATTTTCCTTTTCTAGTCTTTCTTTCACACATTAAAAGCTAAAACACTTGGAAACATTTGAAAGTACAACAATACCCTTGTTTCCATTAGAAATTACAAAAAGAAAAATAAGAGGTAGCTAGTGGGTTATAAAAGTGAGAAGAGTGTGCGGTACATAACAATCACCCATAATATCCGGTCAGAAAATAACAAAAGTTGTGTGACTTATGAGTTGTTTTCTGTTTCACCTTGAAGAGTGTGTTTTATTGTTTGTGGTGGTTTTATTCATCTTATATGCACTTGGACAATTTCATCTAGCTAGCATGACTTAGAAAATTGTACTACTCATATCCATTTTAATCATTACTAAAAGGAATAAGGCTATATATATATATATCCTTCAATCACTATTATAAGAAGGAAAAGAATCGTTTTCAATTTCTTGTCATTATTTTAAGAAAAATAATTTATTATTAATTTTTTAATGCTGTAATTCTTAATATATCTCCCTTTAATTCTATTTTCAGTTTTCAACATCTAAAGTTTTTAATTCAATACATTTTCATATGAGATGTTTCCAAACAAAAATTTCAACTTTCTAGATGTATCCCAAAAAAAAGTCATTTGGTATTATAAAAACATATTTTTCTTAGTTTCATCTTCTTTACACCATCTCTGAAAATATATTCTTCCTTGTAAGGTTGCACGTTTAAGTTGATTGATAACGAAGTGCTACTCTCATTTACTGATGGTTCATCGGTGCCGACAACAGCAGCTACATCAGAATAATTATGAAATTGCAAATTTAAATCAATGGATAAAGAACTCTATTTTTGTTTACTAAAAGGGACATTGTGATAAATTTAATCAATGTTTTAAACAAAATATAAAAAATTAATTATATTTAATTGAATTTTTTAAGTACCGTAAAAACAATTTTTTATTTTATAATAATGATCAGAGAATATATATATATATATATATATATATATATATATATATATATATATATATATATATATATATATATATATGTGTGTATGTGTGTGTGGAGTTCCTATAAATATAGCAACTTTTAATTTTAGTCCCTATAAAAGTTTTCTTCAAACAATAGTCATCGTAATATTTTGCGTCTGCAGTATTTTCTGTCTCTAATTTTGGTCCCTCCCGTTAGATTCCACTAACGGTGACTTACATGGCATGCCACTTTAACTTGTGGTGTTTTAAACCCCCTTTAAATAACTTAATAAACAATAAATTTTCACAAACAGTTAAACAATAAGTTGGTAGGGAAAGGGTAACAAATTCAACAAGTTCAGAGTCACACGAGCCCAATACATCGAGCACACTATGCGTTTGGAGGAATTTCAATAGCTCAGCTAGTAATTTGAAGGCATAACCCTTGTATCTATTATTAAGCGAAGTATCTCTTAAATGAAGAGAAGGATGCTTGACAAGGAAATCATTCAACAAACATAGATTCTCGTAATTCAAATTACTCTTGGAAGCTAGTTGCTCAAGCTACCTACAACCAAAGTAGAACTTAAATCTTGATCTATTTGAAAAGGTTTTTTTGAAAGTACCAGGAACAATAATTAAACCTCTTAGTATAGTAAAGTTAATTAAAAATAAAACGAAAAAATATATTACCTTTGGACGACATTGAAGAAAACTGAAATGCAATAGGAGATATGATGCTAGAAGAGGGTTTAGATTTTGTAACTACTTTTTCACCATCCTTAATAACGTATTCCTCATCATCTAATTAGTTTACTTTTATGAAAGCATCATCATTTAGAGAAATTGTACAAATTGTATGATAAGAAAACATTCCAATCAAATAGATGATGATCGCTGAAGTAAGTTAAGAATAAAAAATATATTCAAAGAGAATTTGTAATATCCCGACTTTTATATCAAATAATTATTTTAGTAATAGTTATTTTTTTAATTATTATGTGTTGTGATAATTATTTAACTGTGCATTGTTGTGTTAATTATGATATTTCGAATTATTAGGTGGATAATATAATAATTCAATTGGGCCTAATTACTAGAAGTAGTAGTAATAAGGGGGCGAGAGAGACTAAGCCCATTAGCTAAGAAAGATAGTAAGAGTAGAGATTAGGTTAGTCTCATAACTCTCATTTGGAGAATGAGAGGGAGAGAACAAGATAATATGAGAATAGAGAAAAGAGAAGGAAAACCAAGATGGAGAAGAACCTTCAATAAATAAGGGGGAGAATCTATGTTATTATGGGTGTATATGGTATGCAATGGATATATTACATGTTGGGTGTTCTTCATTTCAATTTTTAATAACTTTGTATGTTAGGATTTATGTAGAAATCCATGGAAATTAAATGAATAACCATGTTTTGTTGTTGTGATGATAACCAATGATAAAATCATGATTAGGAACCTATCTATGTATGATTAATGGTTGTTTGGAGGTGTTTATTTTGTTTGAAACAAATTTTTAAAAGTGCTGCAAAATGGTTTTTTTTTTGAAAATCGCAAAGGGCGCGTCGCGCCGAAACAACGCGTGTAGCGCAAGGGTAGGCGTGTAGCGCGGCCTATTCCAGAAATTTGTGAATTTTGATTCTTTGCTTTGGGGTCCTGTATGCTTATATTTTATGAGGGATTTCCACGTATTTTAATAATTTATTCATTGATGATTGGATAGGTTTTGAATCGAATTTGTATGTATACATGATACTTGATTTTGGTATATGTGTGTGATGTTTTGGTGATCGTGGAAGATGACATTGATTGGATTTTATGATATGTGTTATGTATGATTGATAAATGCTATGTGAACGCTTTATTGATGATGTATGTGTGTTGTGCAACGTTTTGGTGGATAATTCGATATGTGCGAATTATTGTGATATGCTTGGATAATTAAGGTTGTATGATAATCTTAATTGAATATTGTGAATCTTGTTGCACATGTATTCATGGGGAGATTTTACTCCGGTTTAGTAGCTTTGATCCTAGTGTGGAAACGGAAGCGGTGAACTATATGTTCATATTGTGGCTTGGATTCTAGTCCAGAATCGGAAGCGGGGCTTTGATTCAAAATGAATCTAGAGCGAGGTGAGCTTGATGTTCACGTTGGTACCACATGCATGAGTCACATTGAATTGCATTTGAGTCACATTTTTTGTTATATGATGTTTGAATTTTATGTGTGATATGTGTTAAATGGTAATTGTATTGTTGGCAATGCTGCTATGTGCGATAATTTGTAGACATCATTATGATTATGAAGTATAATGAATTGTTGGATATTTGTATGCTATATTCATTGTTTATATTATATAAATTTTTAATGATGTGAAGTCTCATCCTTCTGTTGTAATGATGTTCTATGCAACATCGCGCAAGTTTTGAAGAATACTTGTGCTTGCACGAGGATTAGCTTAGGAGCTTGTTCGGTTATTTCGTTCTATTAGGTAGTGAGTCAATGCTCTGATCATGTAACACGAGGGGGGGTTAACTCATGTTTTGTTGCTATGATATATTGTTATATTTCTCATATTTGGATTGTATTTGGATATATAATGTTAAGTGACCTTGGTGCCATATTTTTTGAATTCATATGACTTATTAATGAGATAATATTGTCATTATGTTGGCAGATGATTATAGTATGGGACATGATCATTGAAATTGTTTTGAGAAAGAAGTATCTCGTTACGATATGCATATTGAAGAAACATAAAGTTTTCAAATGTGTTATGATTGTGATCAGATGTATATTTTGTATGTTTGTTTGTGGTTTTCATTGTTGTGAAAACGACATGTGCCACCCTTTGTTGTATGCATGCTATAATACAATGTTATTATGTTCAATTTATTTGGCCGTTAGAAAATAGGTTTTACAAAATTCACCTTAATCATTAATCTCTGTAGTGACTATGGACAAAGAAGTCGCGATTATTTGCCCATCATCATCTTCCTGCATAGACTCAAATCAACAAATGACATTATCATATTTTAATTCTTAAAATATATAGGATCAGCCTTACTATATTAATTTGAAAATACTGATTTGAAAACATAAGTTGATAAAGGGGAAATTATTGTTAAATGAGCTTAGGATGTTAAAGTCATATCATTAGTTGATGCAATTCCTTCTCCAAACCTTATCTCAATACCCCGCTTTAGTTTAAAATATTGTTTAATATTGTAATTCAATTCAATTATTGCATTGTAAAAGAATAAATAAGTACATGTTGTTATGAAAACAATGTCAATAACAAAATATAATAGGGAACACAATGGGAAGCAAGAAGGACAACAAGCATTGATTATAACTGATATTCTTTACTTTCTCTTTAAAACAAGATTACAAGTGTTACAATAATAACAAATAACTCACTCACCCTAAATTAGGATTTGCAATATGCAATGATGAGAAACTAGTATGCTATCTATAATAAACCTAACATACTAAACTAATGGGCTTTTTCTAAAATACTAATTACAAGCTAACTTAAGGGGTATTTGAACTCATGTTTTGTTGCTATGAGATATTGTTATATTTCTCATATTTGGGTTGTATTTGGATATATTATGTTAAGTGGCCTTGGTGTCCTATGTTTTGAATTCATATGACTTATTAATGAGATAATATTTTTATTATGTAGGTAGATGATTATAGTATGGGATATGATCATTGAAATTATTTTGAGAAAGAAGTATCATGTTGCAATATGCATATTGAAGAAACATGAAGTTTTCAAATGTGTTATGATTATGATTAGATGTATATTTTGTATATTTGTTTGTGGTTTTCATTGTTGTGAAAATGAAACATGTCACCCTTAACTCTTCAAAAGGTGACATCTTAGTCCTTTTTGTCATATTAGCGACTGATTTAGCGACCAGTTTTTGAGTTTTTCCGTCGCTAATGTGACAAAAAGGACTAAAATGACACCTTTTGAAGAGTTAAGAGACCAATATGACACTTTTTGAAGTTAAGGGACCAAAATGAACCCTGACGTTAACATAAGGGACCAAAAAGAGTATTTTGCCTTATTTATTTAATTATTAAGCGGTGTGATAATTATTTAATTGTGTGTTATTGTGTTAATTATGTTATTTGGAATTATTAGATGGATAATATAATAATTCAATTGGTTTTAATTATTAGAAATAGTAGTAATAAGGGGGGTGAGAGAGACTAAGCCAGTTAACTAAGAAAGATATTAAGAGTAGAGATTAGGTTAGTCTCATAACTTCATTTGGAGAAAGAGAAGGAGAGAACAAGAGAAGAGGAGAATAGAGAAGGAAAACATAGATCTTCAAGAGGTAAGGGGGAAAATCTATGTTATTATGGGCGTATATGGTATGGAATGGGTAGATTACATGTTGGGTGTTCTTCATTTCAATTTTTCATAAATTTGTATGTTAGAAATCCATGGAAATTGAATGAATAACCACGGAAAGTGATGATAACCCATGATAGAACCATGATTAGGAACCTATCTATGTATGATTAATGGTTGTTTGGAGGTGTTTATTTGGTTTGAAACAATTTTTTTAAAGTGTTGTCAAAATGGTTTTTTTTTCAAAAATCACAGAGGGCGCGTCGCAGCGAAACATCGCACATAGCGCAGGCGGGTCTGAGTTAGGCGCACGTAGCGCAGGGGTGGGCGCGTAGCGCGGCCTGTTCCAGAAATTTGTGAATTTTGATTCTTTGCTTTGGGATCTTGTATGCTTATATTTTATGAGGGATTTCCATGTATTTTAATAATTTATTCATTAAAGATTGGATAGGTTTTGAATCGAATTTATATGTATACATGATGCTTGATTTTGGTATATGTGTATGATGTTTTGGTGATTGTGAAAGCTGACATTGATTGGCTTGTATGATATGTGTTATGTATGATTGATAAATGCTATGTGAACACTTTATTAATGATGTATGTGTGTTGTGCAACATTTTGGTAGATAAAACGATATGTGCTAATTATTGTGATATGCTTGGATAATTAAGGTTGTGTGATAATATTAATTGCATATATTGTGAATCTTGTTGCACATGCATTCATGGGGAGATTGTACTCCGATTTAGTAGCTTTGATCCTAGTGTAGAAACAGTAGTGGTGAACTATATGTTCATATTGTGGCTTGAATTCTAGTTCAGAATCGGAAGTGGGGCTTTGATTCAAAATGAATCTAGAGCGAGGTGAGCTTGATGTTCACGTTGGTACCACATGCATGAGTCACATTGAATTGCATTCGAGTCACATTTGTGGTTATGTGATGTTTGAATTTGATGTGTGATATGTGTTAAATGGTAATTGTAATGTTGGCAATGGTGCTATGTGCGATAATTTGTACACATCATTATGATTATGAAGTATAATGTATTTTTGGATATTGGTATGCTATATTCATTGTTTATATTATATAAATTTTTAATTATGTGAATCTCACCCTTCTGTTGTAATGATGTTCTATGCGACATCGCGCAGGTTCCGAAGAATAGTTGTGCTTGCACGAGGATTAGCTAAGGAGCTTGTTCGATTATTTTTTTCTATTAGGTAGTGAGTCGATGCTCTGATCATGTAACACGGGGAGGGGGGTATTTTAACTCATGTTTTGTTGCTATGAGATATTGTTATATTTCTCATATTTGGATTGTATTTGGATATATTATGTTAAGTGGCCTTGGTGCCCTATGTTTTGAATTCAGATGACTTATTAATGAGATAATATTGTCATTATATTGTCATATGATAATAGTATGGGATATGATCATTAAAATTATTTTAAGAAAGAAGTATCTCGTTGCAATATGCATATTGAAGAAACACGAAGTTTTCAAATGTGTTATGATTATGATTAGATGTATATTTTGTATATTTTTTTGTGGTTTTCATTGTTGTGAAAACGACATGTGTCAACCTTTGTTGTATGCATGCTATATTACTCTGTTATTATGTTGAATTTATTTGGGGGTTAGAAAATAGGTGTTACAGAATTCACCTTAATCATTGGTCTCTGTTGTGACTATGGACAAAAAAGTCGCGATTATTTTCCCATCATCATCTTCCTGCATAAACTCAAATCAACAAATGACATTATCATATTTTAATTCCTAAAATATATAGGATCAATCTTACTATATTAATTTGAAAATCCTAATTTAAAAACATAAGTTGATAAAGGGGAAATTATTTTTAAATGAGTTTAGAATGTTAAAGACTTATCATTAGTTGATGCAATTCGTTCTTCAACCTTATCTCAATACCCTTCTTTAGTTTAAAAGATTGTTTAATATTGTAATTCAATTCAATTACTACATTATAAAAGGATAAATAAATACATGTTGTTGTGAAAACGATGCCAATAACAGAGTACAATAAGGAGCACAATGGGAAGCAAGAAGGAAACACAAGGATTAATTATAATTGATATTCTCTACTTTCTCTTTAAAAGAAGATTACAAGTGTTACAAGAATAACAAAATAACTCACTCACCCTAAATTAGGATTTGCAATAGGCAATGACGAGAGACTAGTATGTTATTTATAATTAACCTAACATACTAAACTAATGGGCTTTTTCACAAATACTCATTACAAGCCAACTTAGGGTACAACACCCACATACTAGGTCCAATTCGAAATACTAACAATCCTAACATTTCAACACCCACATACTAGAACACACTTCGACTATAGTATGTAATCTTTGATATCAGTAACAAGCTTCGATCTCATGCATATTCTTTATCAAACTAGAAGCAATCCTTTGACATAATATAGTTTGATCCAATTCTCACAAATCTGCACCTTGGAACAAACTCTATAACATCAAAGAACAAACTAGCTTTCTTCATGCAGTTTTATCAACTGCATACTGTGGGAAAACTTGCAACTCGGCAATGTCTTGATAATCATATCAGTAACATTATAATTTATTGAAACCTTCAGCACTTAGACTTCTCTACACTCGATTACTTCTCTGACTAAATGCAACCTCAAACTGATGCGCTTAGTTTGCTCATGATATGATGAGTTCTTTGACAGGTGTATAACACTTTGACTATCATATTTAATAGTGATACCTCGACCTTGAAGTTTCAGCTCCTTCACAAAGGCTTCAAGCCACAATGCTTCTTTCACAGCTTCAGTGAGGGCAATATATTTTGCTTCAGTGGTTGATAAAGCGACAACCTTCTGAAGTGTTTCTTTCTTACTAGTAGATGTTCCTAACATAGTGAAAAAATATCCTGAAATAGATTTTATGGAATCCATACAACCTGCATAATTAGAGTCTACATATCCTTCGATTATTGCTTTATTATCTTCACCCAAAGCTCCATCATAAACTAGGACTCTGTAGAGAGACCCATTTATGTACCTTAGAATCCACTTCAATGCTTTCCAGTGAGCCTTTCCAAGATTCGCCATGTAACTGCTTACAAGAATTACTGCATATGTTATGTTGGGTCTAGTACACACCATAACATACATCAAAGAACCTACTATATTAGCATATGGAATGCTATTCATATAAGCTCTTTCGACATTAGTACTAGGACACTGATCAATACTCATCTTGAATTGAGGGTTTGTCAGAGTCACGATAGGCTTCGAATTTGACATACCAAACTTTTCGAGAATCTTTCGTAGGTATGCCTCTTGAGATAAGCATGATTTCGACTGCTTTCTATCTCTTCGAATGTCAATCCCAAGAATCCTAGATGCAACTCCCAAATACTTCACATCAAACTCCTTATTGAGTTTATCCTTCACCCTAATTACATCTTCGACGTTGTTGCTTTCTATGATAATATCATCCACATAAAGCAACAAAATAACAAATGAATTACCAGGTCGAAATCGGAAGTGAACACAATGGTCTAATTGGCTTCTAACAAAACTTATGCATGCCATGAACTTGTCGAATCTTCTATTCCAATGTCGAGAAGATTGTTTCAGTCCATATAACGATCTTTTCAGCTTGCACACATAATCTTCCTTCCCATTTTCGACATACCTTCCAGATTATCTCATCAGGATTGTTTCGTCTAGATCACCATACAAGAATGCAGTCTTCACATCTGTAACACCCTATATTTCCCATTATTTAATTTAATTAGATTTTAAATTATTTAATTGGATTAATTGGCATTTTGGTAAATTATTGAGAAATATGGTAGAAATAAACAATTTGGGCTTAGTGTAGTGGTTAGCAAAAGGGAGGTGTTAACTATGTAAGCCTTATTGAGATATTTTCTATTTTCATAAAATAAGGGAAATTGGAAAAGAAGGAAGTTAGAAGCAAAAGAGCAAGTCTGAGAAACAGAGAAGATACGTAAAAAGGAGAAGAAGAGGAAGAAGAGGACCTTCGAAGATTCGACTCAAAGGTAAGGGGGGACTCTTCGGGTTAGTGATTATTATATAATCAGGGGTAGTGAACTGATTAGGATTGTTGTTTGGTTCGATTGCATGTTTTGGTTTTTGGGGTTTTTGGGGATTTAGGGTGTTAATGTTGAATTGATGCAATTGATGAATTTGATGAATGGTTTGGTGTTAAATGACTTCTAAAACGTGTTATATTTGTATTATAATATGTTATCTGATGATGTTTTTGGTATGAGACTGTTTTGGTGCGATTTGGATGAAATTGGGAGAAGAAATATGTTAAAATCGCAGAAAAATTATGCATCTGCGAAGAATGCGTCGACCTAAGCGTCAGATGCGTCGACCTAAGTATCAGTTTGCGTCGACCTGAGTGACAGCATGCGTCAACCTATAGGGTCAGTGTGCACATACCCGAGGGGGACAGAAAATCCAATGCGTCGACCTGAAGGGGGTTTGCGTCGACGCATAGCAACCAATTTTTGACAAATTTTCTGAGGGGCATAACTTTCAAACCGTACATCTGTTTTGAGCGCCGTTTTGAGCGTTGCGAAGCTAATTTAAAGCTTTATGTGATGAATTGATGAAATGGACAGTGGCCCTATTTTATTTTAAATGTTGACTTAATCTAATTAATGGACTATATCATTATGTACATATATGTGTGAATGTAACAATGTGTTTTTGTGGTGGTGTAGCCACTTGAATTTCATTTGATTGAGTGGTGTATTGACATGATTATATGTGATATGACTGAATGATTGCTAATACATGTCCATGCTTATTGGTGATGAAATGGTGAGTTGTAATGAGATGATGTGAAGCATCAGATCGGTGATGTTATAAGTATGTCATATGTGAACATTCATTTCATACGCATTTTGGTGAGGGATCCCGGTGATGTTGTGGATCAGATGGTGGGCATAATTCCCATTGTGTGGAATTTGAGCCGGTTGGACTGTATTTTGATGATGAAAGATCATTTGGATTGGTTTAGCCCATGTATGGTACCACATGCATAGTGTCAGTCATTCATGTGCATGATAATATAGTATGATCAAATGATTGTATATTATACTTGGTGATGTGTTTTGATTTTGGTGAGTGATCAGTTGTTATAAAATCTGAGTACATATTGTGGTTGGGTGAATGGTAATGCTATGATGTTGTATTACTTATGACTGTATAATACTTATTAATTTCGAATGAGACTCACCCTTACATGTTAATATTTTCAGATTAAGGAGTAGCGGCATCTTGTTTTGGTGTGGATAGCTCATAGGCTAGTCCGTAGTCCGTGTCGAGTCATGCTCTGATTTGTAACACTGGGGAACGATAGACTTAAGAGTTACTTATGATACTCTATTATATTGTTTTGGATTATGTATCGTTTGGTTTATGTTTTGGTGATGTCTTACGATACCGTTGAATGAAATTCCGCTGTGTTGATGATGTATTTTGATAATTTATTGAATCGTTCCTAATAAAGCATGACGAATGACTTATGGTTTTCATTATTTTCTTAATTGTGTCACCCTTGTTTTATGTTTACTCTGATTTTTATTTTAATTGTCGCGGGGGTTTAGAAGGGTGTTACAACATCCATCTGTTCTAATTCAAGATGAAATAGTGCCACCATGGGAAGCAACATTTGAATGGACCTATGATTCACAACAGGAGAAAACACATCATTGAAATCGACACCTTCTTTCTGAGTGAAACCCCTTGCGACCAACCTTTCCTTGTATCTCTTTGACATCACTCCTTCGATTCCTTCCTTAACTTTGAAAATCCATTTACAGTTGACAAACCTTACTCCAGCAGGTTTCTTGATCAGTGCCCAAGTGTGATTATCATAAAGAGATTTCATCTCATCATCCATGGCCTTCAGCCATTCAGTCTTAATTTGACTCCTCATAACTTCCTTATAGCCTATAGATTCTTCGTCTAGAACCTCACTTGCCGAGATTAAGGCATAAGCTATAAGATCTGCATACCCAAATCTATGAGGTGGCTTGATGACTTTTCTCAAACTATCTCTTGACAATAGGCAGTCATCAAAAATTTTCTAAACTTCCTCAACATCTTTTACTTCTTCTTCGACTTTATCTGGGATATGCAATTTAGCATCAAGATGCTCCACCTCAACGAGAATCTCTACATGTTCCAACTCTTTGTTAGATATTTCTGCACTTCGACCAATATCATCAGTTTTCTTAAAAGCCACTTCAGCTTCATTGGAAACTACATCTCGACTAGTGATACTCTTCTTGTGACCTGGATCTAGGCACTATAACCTATAAGCTTTGAATCCTTCAAGGTATCCCATGAACATGCATTTCAGAGCTCTAGGTTAGACCTTATCTTGACTAATGTGAGCATAAGCTACATAGCCAAATACTCTCAATTTGTCGAGATCAGGTGGATGTCCCGACCAAACTTCTTGAGGTGTCTTCATATCTAATGCAGTTGAAGGACATATGTTTATTAGATATGTTGCTGCTGAAACAACCTCAGCCCAAAACACCTTCTTTAACCAAGTACAAGTCAACATTCATCTAACTCTCTCAAAAATAGTTTTATTAAACCTTTCAACCAAAACATTTTGTTGTGGACTACCTGCAGTAGTTCTATACCTTGCAATACCAGAGGCAGCACAAAAGATGTCGAACGCCTCTTTGCAAAATTCAAGGCTATTATCGGTTCTTAACCTTTTGACCTTTCTGCCTGTCTGATTTTCGACCCGAGTCTTCCAACTTTTGAAATTCTCAAAAGTTTCATCCTTAGTCTTCTAGATGAATACTCATAATTTTCTGGAATAATCATCTACTATGGATAGAAAACATCTCGCTCCTGAATGTGATGGACACCTTAAAGCCCTCCTGAGATCAACATGGATGTAATCACGGGATCCATGTATTCTTTGTTTGCCTTTGTTGATCTTCATTCTGCAAGATTTTCCAAGTACACATGGTTCACAAAATTTCAGCTTTTCGACTTTGTCTTCACCAACCAGATTTTGTTTTCCCAATTTGACCAGACCCCTTTCACTGACATGGCCCAGTCTCATGTGCCAAATTTTTGTCTTCGACCAGGGTTTCGTGGATGCAACATTTGTCGAACCACTTACAACTTCAACCTTAAGGGTATACAACCCTTGTTTCTTCACGCCTCTCAAGACTTCCTTCGACCCCTTCATGACTTTTAGGATACTTTTATCTCCTTGGAAAACTTATAATTTCTTGTCAAATTCACCAAGAGAAATCAAATTTCTCTTCAAATCAGGAACATACCTGACTTCAGTCAATAACCTTATTGACTCATCATGGAGCCTGAATCTCACAGATCTAACACCTGCAATCTTACAAGCTTTTTTGTTTCCCAGCAAAACAGAGCCATCATCTTGATCACATGATTCCTCGAACAAGTCTTTGTTTGGAGTCATGTGCCAAGTGCAACCTAAATCCATAGTTCACTTCTTACTATAGTCACTGCTTGAAACCACAAGAACATTAGATGATTCGAAATCATCTTGAACAATGGTTGCATTGCCATTATCCTTACCTCCATGATCCTTCAAGCGTTCAGAGCACACTTTTCTTATGTGACCCTCCTTCTTACAATGATAGCATCGAATACCAGATGTTTCACCATTGTAAGACTTCTGTTGACTTTTGCCCTTCTTCTTGTCGAACTTACCGTCCTTTCGTAAGAATCATCTTGTTGAACATATCCAATTGTTCAGCCAACACTTTGTCTTCAATCATCTTGAATGAATACAAAGCTTGCTTCAGGTAGAGTCGATTTACCAGCGATTTGGTCATGTACAAACTTTCAAGTTTCACCCATAACCCTGATGTCGTCACCTCCTTTGAAACCTGTCGAAGAACCTTATTACCAAAGCTCAAAAGAATTGTGTTGTGGGCTTTCTCGATCATGTCTGTCTTTTCTTTTTCTGTTAACGCAACGTCCATAGTTGTCGCTCTCTTCAACGCTTCCAAACAACTCTACTAGACCAGTAGGGCTTTCATCTTCAAGCGCCACAGACCAAAATCGTTCACTCTGATGAATTTTTCATTCTCATACTTTGTTGAAGGCATCTTCTCCACGCTCATCGCACCAATTTGTTGTGAAAATGATGCCAAGAACAAAGTATAATAGGGAACACAATGGGAAGCAAGAAAAACAATAAGGATTGGTTATAACTGTTATTATTTACTTTTTCTTTGAAACAATATTACAATTGTTACAAGAATAACAAATAACCCTCTCACCCTAAATTAGGATTTGCAGTATACAATGATGAGAGACTGGTATGCTATTTATAATAAACCTAACATACTAAACTAATGAGATATTTCACAAAAATTCATTACAATCTAACTTAGGGTACAAGCTAACTTAAACAATTGGACATAGCAAACATGCCCAATTTTAAATACTACAACCCTAGCATTTCAACACCCACATACTAAAACTAGGGGTGGCCAGCGGGCATGCCCGCCCTGTTTAGGCTCGCCCCGCAAAAGCCCATAAAAAATGGAGCGGGGCGAACATAGTTGAGAATGTAAGCTTAAAACCTAGGCCCTCCCTACAAAAAAGTAAGGGCGGAGTAGGAAAAGTCCGCGGTCGCTGCACCTTTTAAGCCTAAAAACACAAAAACTATGTAAATGACCATACCCGCAAAGGCCTGCGAAAAAACGGGGAGGGACGGGGCGGACAAACTAAAGTGCAGACAAAACGGGCATGCCCAAAAAGCGGGGCCCGTTTCGCCACCCCTAACTAGAACACACTTCGACTACAGTATATAAGTCTTCGACAATAGCATGCGAACAAGCTTCGACCTCATGTATATTCTCTGTCGAACTAGAAGCTACCCTTTGACATAATAGAGTTCGATCCAATTCTCACACATGGAAAAAAGTAGAAATACCTTTTGTTTAGGAGAAACTAACGACTCCTTTGTTTCTGAAATGGTAAATGAATTTGTTTCTATAGTTTTTTCTGGTGTAGTAGAACCATCCAACTAATTTCATGGCATGCAAATGTAAATAAATTATAATATATTCATAAGAAGCACCTGAAGTTTAAAAAAAAATCGTATTTCTTTTCAGGTTTACTTGAGGTTTGATGATAGTATCAATTTCTCTAAGTGAATGATGTTGGTTCATCAAAAATTGTTGATCCATTGATTGTTCTTTCATCAGCACCTATAACAAGAGAGCATTAGTGATATGAAACTAGTAACATCTAAGGGAACTTCACAATTAAGAATATCATGTTCTCAAACCAGGGCCGACCCAATCAACACAGAGGCCTTATTCTAATTTTAAAAATGGGCTCAAATTTAAAATATAAATATAAATATGTATTAATCAATAATATATCTAATTAAAATTATTGAGTTTTGATCTATCTCAATTTTTGTATGCATTGAGTTTTTATCATAGCATTTTTAATTTATTGATTTTTTATTATAATATTTTATTTATTTAGATTAATATTTATGGAAAAAAATTACACCTTTTAAAATTTAGAGCCTCTCAAAATTTGAGGCCCTGTGTTGTAGCACTTCCTGCACATGCACAAGGTCGACCTTGTCTCAAACACATTTAAATTCAATGATATTTGTATGGTGAGATTGTATTCACGTCTATAAGCTTGAATAAAAAGAACGGTAACAAAGATTTCTTTACCAACTGTTTGGTTAATTGCTCCGCAAAATTTTTTGTGTTTTAAGTTATTTAAAGGGGTTTAAAATCCCTACAATTGTCTCTTTTTCTGTAGTATTAATTTTAACTGACATGGCGTGCCACATAAGTCTCCGTTAGTGGGTTTGACTATTTAGTCCGCTATCATTACAATTAGATTCTACTAACGGAGGCTTACCTGACATCTTTGACCACATAATTTATTTTTCGAATTTACTTAATTTTAGTCTATGGGTTTGACTATTTAGATTATAAATTAAATTATTTAAATTTATAGATTTTTAAGATCATTTGACTCATTTAAAAATTATTTTTAATATTATTTACACATTTATCCTTTATATAGTATTTTTCACAATCAATTTTTCGTTAAAAAAAATGATACTTGATTTGGAGTATATATTAAAATCATTTTTAAAGATTATTTAGGATTTTTTTGAACATAGTGCTTACAATTTATAAGTTATTATTTAAAAAATTATCAAGAAACGATAAAAAAATTTAGAAAGAAAAAAATTTATCATTGTTTCATAAAAAAATTATTTATTTATTTATCTTGTTAAGATGGGCCAATTCTTTTACCTATGGAATAATGTGGATTGGACTCGAACCAACATATCACAACTCATTAATAAATATTGATGGAATGATTTGGAGATACGCATGGCAAGGTGGAGGGGACGAGATTAACCTTCCTTGTTTTTTGTCAGAGATTTAGGGTAGGGGTGATGGTATCCGAACCAATCCAAAAGCAAAACTGCAAATCGAACCAATCCAAACCGAAACCGCAAAAAACCGCGTTTGGTTTGGATGATTTTAGATGGTTTTTGGACTGAACCGCACGGTTTGGTTTGGTTTGCGGTTTTTATTTCACGAAACCAAACGGAACCGAACCAAACCGCATATTTAACTTAAGTTTTAAATTTTTATAATTAATTTATTATCTTTCCAAATTCAATTGAACACAGCCACATCTAACGTTTTGAATTTTAATAATTAATTTATTAACTTAAGTTTTGGCATAATCCACTTGGTTTTTGTATTATATATATATATATATATATATATATATATATATATATATATATATATATATATATATATATATATATATATATATATATATATATATATATATATATATATATATTCTCTCCTGTCTAATATATGTATTTCATTTATAATGTATTTTTAGTTCTCTATTGTTCTTGTAATATAATTTCTTTTGTATGGTATAATATCATATATTATATTGACATTGAATTACTTTCCTTTTTCCTTTTATTTCAGTACATTTTTATTTTATAGTGTAAACCGCAGTCAACCGAACCGATCCTAACCGCATTGGTTTGGTTTGGTTTGGTTTGGATGACTTTTTAAAAATCAACCGAACCAAACCGAACCGCATGCATTTTTATCTCGTGGTTAGGATGACTTTTATGCCCAAAACCGAACCAAACCACACCGCGAACACCCCTAATTTAGGGTATGTTTGTTTCAGTTTTGAAAAAATGAATTTTTTTTTTGTATTTTTGAAAATAGATTTTACAAAATCATTTTATTTTGTATTTGTTTTTTCTGAAATAAAATATTAATTTTGACATTCTGAAAATCAAAACCTAGTCAAATCGCAACTTTGTCAAAACGTTGTATTTCAAAAATGTTTTTTATGAAAATCTATTTGAAATAGCTTCAAAATTAAGTGATTTTTTGAAAATTTGATATCCATTTTTTTCCATAAATAGATGAAATACCTAAAATTACATTTTAAGAATAATTATTCAAACCAAATTTTCATTTGAGTATTTTATAAAAAATGTCTTTATAAATTTTTTTTTCACAAAATTATGTAACACTATAAAAATTATTTTTAAAAAAAGTCAAAACAAACAGGCTCATAATAGCTTAAGTATTAGCTAAATTCAAGTAGGTTAATTGTGGCTTGACTCTGTTAGTTTTCTTGTTAAATGGTTTTTAAAAGTTAATTTTAACTGTAAAATTAATTAATTATTCTACAAAAGTTTCCTCGTGCTTAGTAGCATAGTATAATAGAGATGTATATAAGCAAACTATGAAGTTTTATATTAGTTAACAGAAAATATCAATAATACTCTTTTTCTCTCTTCTCTCAATTTTGCTTTTCAATTTTTTATAACTGAGAATGATGAACTGCTATGTTCATCTTCCTCAACATGGTATTATGGTATTATTCACTTATTGCGATTTTCCACGCGTCGCTAATCCTTGAGCATTTTACTTCTTCTTCTAACTTGCATGCATTTAAATTTCATAATCTATCTATTTCAAGTTTTTTCAATGGAGTTAGCGGGAAATTAAGATTATATGGTCAAAGATGCAGTTCAATCTCAATCGATTTCTATAATGTTTGCTTCGTCGAACTCGCACAATTCCTTGGGACCATAGCTTTTGATCAAATTGAAAGAAATAACTATTTATTGTGGAATCAATAAGTAGAAGGAGTAATATTTTAACACAAAAGATGCACAAACTTGTTGTAATCCTCAAATCCCTCAAAAATTCAAAACAACTCAAGATTGTCTCACAGGTACGATTTCTCGTGAATACGGATCTTGGATTGTCCAAGATCAAGTTGTGTTTATTTGGTTACTTTCCACCATTTTTGAGTCTGTTCATCCTTGAGTTCTTTCCTATAAACACACATTTGATGTTTGGGATAAAATTCATAAATATTTGAATGCTCAAATGAAAGCTAGGGTTTGTCAATTGTGTGTTGAACTCAAGTCTACAAAGAAACGAAATAGGTTGGAAATTGAATTTGTGCTGAGAATTAAAGCTATTTTGAATTCCTTATTAATTTTTGGAGACTCGATTTCTAAACAAGATCAGATATTAACTTGATTCTAGATGGTCTCTTTGAAGACTATCGTCCATTTGTTATTCAAATGTTTGGCAGTTCTGAATCTCTTTCTCTATGTGATGTTGAAGCCTTGCTTTATGTTCAAAAATCACAATTAGATCAATTTTGTCAAGAGCTAGTTGTGTCAACTGTTGCTGCAAATCTCGCTCACAAAAGTCAAAGCCAAGAAACTAATACCTCAATAGGAGCATACTTAGGGAAGGCAAACAAATCTGTACCCGCCTATATCCACGGATAAAATCCGTCCCAGGTATGGGGCGAGTAGCTTAATAGCTATCCACAAATAAAATAAATGGATATTTAATTATCCGTTTATTAATGCATATTGATAAGAGTTCAATGTTATATGTGTCCGCAAATATCCGTATCCATTATTATATTATAAAAACTACTTAAATATTATTAGTTTATTACAATCTATCTTTTCATCTTCTAAAAAACTAATCTCATTATATATATATTTCGAAGTTTTCTTTGAAGAAAACATTTACATTCCATACAAATTCAATTGACCATTTCATATTTAAGCTTCTTCTATACTCCATACCTCATGATCAGTGGTTTTTACACGTTTATTTTAGTTATCTTTGATTTATTTTATTAAGTGTTTCATTTCTTTCTTCTACATTTTATGCTTTGGTTTTGTGTTCTAGTGTTTTTAGGCTCAGGGGTTCAAACCGGGACAAATCAGTGCAAAAAAGTGCAAAACTGGGAGTTTCAGAAGAAGTACAAAAATACACTACAGGAGCTGACACAGGCAGTGTTGCCTGATAGGGGTGGCAGTGTTGCCTGATACGACCCGTGTTGCACATCTTGGGACTTGGAAAAGAAATAAAGATTCCAGAAGCCCAACACAGGTGCCAGTGTTGCCTGACACGACCAGTGTTGGGCTGTGACGCTGATTTCTGTACTTTTTTGTAATTTTTCTCCAAGTTGGCCTACGAAGGTGTTTTTGGTATTTCCAACCGACTTAAGTGAGTTTGTACTATTTTAGACGAGTTTTCACAATGAATTAGGGATCTTTTTTGGCACACGAAGAATTATTGGATTGAAGATTGAAGCTTATGCAATTGGAGAAGAACAGAGAACTTTCATGAGCGGTAGCAATTGAAGATCAGAGTTCATCATCCATATTATAATGTCTTTATTTGATATTTGTGTAATTTCTTTGAATGATATGAGTATCTAAACCCCCCCAATGCTAGGGGGTATCCCTGATTAACATATGTGATGATTTTGAATTCTGAATTTCAATAATATATTTATCTTTCATGATCAATTTAATGGTATAAGGTTTTTTAAAGCTTTCCTCGTCGGACCAATAGGATTGATGTATGACTAACAATTAGGATGGACCTCTATTGTTAGGGTTTTGATACCATTAGACTATAGTAGATATTTTCTAGGAATATGGATACCCTATAGTAACCAGAATATTCTTGATAATTCAAAGGCTTGATTTCATTATAATTCGCTAAGGAAATAGGATTTAGGATGAATGCTCAAAGGTTTGCTCACTAAGGACTTAGGAGCAAACACCCTTAAGAACCAGTAATTGATAAGTTGGAATTCGTTATTAAGGGTCCATAATTCTTACATGTTAATGTACACACCTACCCTGTCATGTTACTCATATTTGGCCAAATCAATCTTTTAAGTTTATTTGCAATTTAGTTCATAATTCTCCAAACCAAAACCTCCAAGGCTTTTTGTTTAATTGAATTGAAACACAACTCTATAGCATCACGCAGTCCTTGAGATCGATACATTGGGATTTCCCATTATTACTTCATTGGCAAATTAGTACACTTGCTAATTTACCGATCACCTCACTTCAACAATTCTATCATTCAATCAACCAATACCACCCTTTCCACGTCCAACCAGTGTCATCCTTTCTACTCCTCAGTTGTTCGCTCTTCCACCATAACTCACAACCACAATACGTTTCAATTTTTTTTTGTTAAAAATGAAATGTATGGATATTATGCTTTGGTGAAAATGAAGAAAGTTAATATGATGAAATTTAGTTTTTAAAATAAGAGAGATTTGTATGAATGTTACGAGAAATTAACTTTTTGTGTCTTTAAAAGAAGAAGAAAATATTTTTTTCAAAACTTAATTTTAGAAAGAAAAAAACGGTTATCCATGGATATGTGTAAATATTTGCGGATACCTTAAAACATGTGATTACCTGTTTAACGGATACTCGCATGGATATGGGACAGATATGAATATCATATTTATCCAACGGGGTGGATGCGTATATCATACTATCCGTCCTCATGGATATCCATTTACATCCCTAAGCATACTCAAGTGTCCGTGGCAGAGGCATTAGGTTCACTCATGGTTGTGGTCGTGACAGATGTAGGTAGACCTTTGATAATCGCCTTATTTTTCAACTGTGTGGAAAATATGGACATTTTGCTACTGATTGTTGGCCATTTTGATGAGTCTTTCATGCCTAATAACACCAATACTGCTCAATCTAGTTCAACAAATAGCTTTACTTTCAAGCAAGACACTTCTCAAGATGTTACTCAAGGTTTCAAAGCCATGGCTATTCTTGCCACTACAATCCAACCTTGTGCCTACACTCAAGAATACTCATTGCCTCTAAGTTGGAGTCCCAAGCTTGGTTTGTCGACTCAGGTGCCTCTCACCACCTTACTCCAACTAATTTTTATTTATATAACAAAGAGTCATATATAGGACCTAACAAAGTCTATATGGGCAATGGCCAAATCCTTACAATAAAGTCTTTAGGATTAGCTCAATTTTATTCAAAGTTTTTCCCCAATCCTAAGTTAATCCAAGCTAACGTTTTACATGTACCTTCCATCACATGAAATCTCTTGTATGTTTCTAAGTTTTCTAGTGATAACAACGTTTTCTTTGAATTCTTACTAACAAATGTTGTGTTAAATCTGAGGCTTTTAAAAAAGTTCTTATTGAAGGCTTTCTAGATCCTATTGGTCTATATTGTTTTCCCAAACTACATTTGAAACTATCAAGCTCACCTTACATGCATAAAAGCTTGAGTCATCGTTCGCGTATTCAAAGCTACGTTGCTTCCCACTCTAATTGTTTCAATACTAGCACTTTATGGCATCATAGACTATGGCATGCCAATTTTAATTCAGTTAAAAATATTCTCAAACTGTGTAATATTTCTACATCAAATAAACATGTTTCCTTTTGTCTACATCTTGTAATCTTGGCCAAGCACATATAATACATCTTGTAATCGAGGGTGAATAATTAAACTTGAAGCCCATTTGAAACAGTTCAGTTATCCCTGTCGTGCCCTTATCTTCGTAGTGGAATCAATTTTTTTAATATATATAATATATTTTTTCTCAAACACATAGCTCGCCCTAAATCTAGAATTTGCTCTAATGGGCCCTAAAAATGTAGTGAACTCTTAACATTAATATACACTATAAATAATAAAGTAAAACAATTTTCTTAACATATATTTCAAATAATAAAGTACAAACTAAAATGTCAATTCATTGATCATACAACTAATATTTCAAATTATCAAAACTAAATAATCATAAAGCCAAATAGTGAGAAATATAAGAGTATAAAGCCAAATAGTGAGAAAATATAAGAGTATAAAGCCAAATAGTGAGAAATATAAGAGTCTAAAATATGATTTTATGGGTTTCTAATAAAATATGGAAATTTCTCTATAGACCTCCCAACCTTCTAGTCCACCTCTGGTGAAAAACCCAAACTACCCCTGACTTCGAAAGTTCATTTTCGAAATACAAGAAAAAGGCGTTTTCGGAGATGCATCTCCGAAAGCGCCTTTTTTTTTTTGAAAAAATTGTCTTATTTCGGAAGTTCATTTCCGAAAACAGCATTTCGGAAGTTCACTTCCGAAATACTGCGCGTTCTGCAGATTTAACAAAACACTCCCCCTCCCCCATTCATTTACCCTAACTCAAATCAAAACACAACCCCTCTTCAAATTTTCTGCAAAAAATCAAGTGTAAGATCAAAGAGCATTCCCAAGTATTCTTCCAAACTCATCATCAAACACTAATTGGTAAGTTCTACATTGTTTTTTCAAGTTTTAGATCTATTTGAATAAACTCTAATAGGGTGTTTAGAAACTGAAAAAATCACATTAAGATAGGTTAGTACTGATATTAGGATGTTTAGTAGGAATAAAAGTAGTTTTGGTTTAGGTTTTTTGGGTCTGCCATTGGAGGCTGTATTGAAGGTCTGCGCAGGGGTGTTTCGGAAGTTCATTTCCAAAAACACCTCCATCCCAGTTTTCGGAAATGAACTTTCGAACTGTACCAGAAGTTCATTTTTTTTTTGTTTTTTCATTTGTCTCGCATATTAATCGATTTCGATTGTTTACAGGAACATGTCAGGCAACCAACCAGCACGCATCAGACTGGGGAGAGAGTCCCAGACTGCGTCGGCTAGACGCGAGCGGACGGCGGCGCAGCTGGCGTCGACCCAGGGACGGGGGCAGGGCCGGGGACGCCGTGTGCGAGTTCCCGTGGACGTGGGAGAGGGTACATCTGGTTCAGGATCTAGGAGTCGGCTGGCTCGGGCATCTTCTTCCCGCCAGCGAGAGGAGGAGGAGGAGGAGGTGGCGGCAGTGACTTACCACGAGCCGGAGGGGGTACCGGAAGTTGACCCTCCAGCCGGGGAGGAGGATGAGCAGGAGGACGGCTATCCGGGAGGGCCCTTTGACACCTCTGTGCTGATTCACTACCACGATCACGTCGCTTGGCGGATCTGGGAGGGAGAGGTATTTTTTTAATTTAACCGTTTAATTGTCACCATTTTTTATAGTTTAACCGTTTATTTGTCGCTTATTTAATATATGTCGCTTATTTAATATATGTCGTTTATTTGTTTTTTTTTCAACAGGAGCGAGAGCCGTTGAAAATGGTGAACCACGCTCGGAAGATATTTAGTCTGTTTAAACCAACAGCTGAGTGGTTTAACGACCATGTGCGAGGTTCAGGGCTTTGCGGGCTCTGCATGACGGGTTACACCACCATCAGCACCGGCATGCAGGGGGCATTTGTGGAGCGCTGGCACAAGGAGACGTCCTCTTTCCACCTGCCGGTTGGGGAGATGACGATCACCTTGCACGACGTGCAGTGTCTTCTCCACCTGCCTATTAGGGGGGCGCTGTTGCACCACTCGCGGATCCAGAGGGTCGAGGCCATTGAGTGGATGACGCTCTATTTGGGCATTGAGCACGAGGTTGCTCACTTTGAGTGCGTCACGACATCTGGGCCTCATGTCCAGTTCACCACACTGAGCACTTATTTTGAGCACCACCTGGACGCGGCTGCCGAGGCTGAGGGTGAGGGTGACGAGCTATTCACACAGTATCACCGCGGCTGCGCTCTCCGGTGCTGGTACATGCATGTGGTAGGCGCTGCATGCTTTGTGGATAAGAGTGCCAGGTACGTCGACGTGACCTACCTCCGCTACTTCATGGACCTGGATACCGGTCACCAGTGGAACTAGGGGGCAGCTACTCTGGCATACCTCTACCAGAAGCTGAATGAGGCCTCCAACTGGAGGACGAGGCAGTTGGTCGGATCCTGCACACTACTTACGGTACGTTTTATTTTAACACATTATCGTATTTATTTATTTATTTATGGTTCGTATTTATTTTTAATACATTATCGTGTTTGTGTTTCAGAGCTGGATCATCTCCTACTTCTCCCGCATCCACGGCTTCCGCTACGATCCTGCATACGTGGACGCCATGCCCAGGGCCGCCAGATACGCTCTCCAGAGGGGGAACGATGCGGTGGGACCATACCGTTTGTACCTGGACCGCACGATGCACGACGATGTCACCTGGAGGCCGTTCGTCGACTACGCTCAGATTGTCCCCTTTGACGGCATTGCTCTATATTCAGGCTGGTTGGCATGCGGGACCGGCATCATGGTCCGGTATCTCCTTGAGCGGTGCATGCATCAGTTCGGATTCGTGCAGCGGATACCCAGGTCACCCTTTGAGGCAGCTCCCGACACAGTGACCCGAGTGCAGCTCACTGCCATATGGGAGGACTGACAGCATCATGTGGTACCGCAGGAGTACCGTCTCACTCGGGTCACACAGGACTGGCACAGTGAGGAGGGGTACGTCACATGGTTCTACCGGGTGTCCCATCCTCTGCTGAGACCCGACGTTCCCGGCGCTCCTAGGCCAGCACATGAGGAGATCCTGGAGAATCAGCAGGCCGAGGATGACCACGCCATTGATCTCCTGCTGATCTGCCAGGGATAAAGATGCTTGGGCGGGACGCGTTGGATCGAGGTGTCGTTCATCAGGGCGGTCCAGATGCAGTCGCCGTGATGGAGATGATCGTCACTGATGCGGGCCGTGCGGCGGGGTACAGGCGGCAGAGGAGGGCCCAGGGTGAGAGGGTTAGGCACACCCAGTAGTGGTCGGGTTTATTTATTTTTTGTTTTCGGATTGTATCTTTAGCACACTATTTTTATTTGTTTCAGTTTGTATATATTATTTTCATCAGATTAGTATTTTTTTTGTTTATTTATCATATTAGTATTTTCAGTTTATCTATTGCTTATTTTATTTGGCGTTTACGTTTAATTAAAATGCGAGACTGTTTTAGATAAAATATAAAAAAAAAAACACAGTTTCTGCATAATTCGGAAATGAACTTCCGAATTCACCCCCCATGAGGTGTTTTCGGAAGTTCATCTCCGAAGACACCCCCATGAGGTGTTTTCGGAGATGCACTTCCGAATTATGGAAATTTTTTTAAAAAAAAAGCGCTTCGAAAGTTCATTTCTAAAGCAGGGGTATTTTGGGATTTTCGCTGGGGGTGACCCCATAGGGAGGTGGCTAAAGAAATTTTCTAAAATATTTATGTAATTTTGATATAAATGTGACAAATTTGAAATGAGTTATCGTGTCTCAATAACCTCTCACATCCTCGTCTTCTAAAATAAATAAAACTCAAACCTAAATATGAATCAAGTTAAACTTGTGATGGATTTATATAAATACGTGGATATGAGTTTTGTTGTTATGCTACTAAAATGGTTTAATGTGCGGGTTTATATAGAACGCATTAAACCGGGCGAGTTAGCCCACATGCTTTGCTATAATTGTTAGGAAGAGAACATATTTTAAGTTAATTGTTTTATAAAAAAAAATGTTTAGTAACAAAAATTTAAATTGCTGAAAAAAATAACAAATAAACAAATATTGGCATACACATAAGCACATCCATAAAAAAAATAAAACTCACAAATTCATTATTAATTATTAAGTTTTAATTCTTTTACAAAAATAAAATTATAAACTCTCTCATATAATTAAAATTTTTAAGGAAAAGATTACAAACCCTCGGAATTTTAATTTTTAACGAAAAAAATATTATTCTCAATTATAATTTTTGGTGTCAAATTAAACAATAACACTTTGGTGTCATTTGATCTTATCCCTTATATTAATACACAAATTCTATTTTCTTTCTACTACCTCATGTGCGACTTGGATGAATATACTATTTGACTTAACAAATCATCCTTTCATCCAAAGTCTCACATTTCTTCACTTTGTCATCAATTTTATCTTCAAATCCTTTAAGATCATTACAACGGTGAGACACATTTGTAAAATTATTAGTCTTCAATCTTTTTGTTTTCTACCTCCATTGATGAGAATAATGGTTACTCTTCTCTTTTAATTTGATTGGGAATATAACAAAGGATGCATGCAGAATCACACCCATAAAAGAGAAAAATAAATAAAAAATTCAAAAAATAAAACTCACAAATTCATTATTCAACTTTTAATTTTTATGAGAATAAAATTATAAACTCTCATGTAACTGTAATTTTTAAGGAGAAAATTATAAACCCTCCGATCTATAATTTTCGAACAAAAAAATTACAAATCTCTTCCTAACTACAATTTTTTAATAGAAAAATTAAAAACCCTTACTCGATTATGATTTTTGGACCCAAAAATTCCAAACTCTCTCTTAACAATAATTTTTGTATGAATTTTTTTTTAATATATTATTTGACTCAACATGAATTTCTCCCAATGTAATCGGAAATTTTAAGTTTAAATTTTAATTTGAACATGCAAATATTAATTTTTAATTGATATAATGGTATTTCTTTTTACTTTTTCAGCTATAATTGTATATGTTTTTTTACTCAACGAAAATATTTTCATTAGTTATCATTATACATATTTTTAAGCTAATTATGAGTAGAGTAAGATTTCACGTGACTTCTAAAAAAAATTAAATGAGAGAAAAAACAAAAATGAAATATGTTTTCTCACGTTAAACAGTTCTAAAAGATCGCCATCCAAGTCTATATGAAAAGATCCCAATCCTAGTCTCACCCTTCATATGACTATTATTTATGACTATGACTATCTTCATAGTGTTATCATTGTCAATTTGTCATAGACTCCAAGAGAAATTTACAGTATTCTCATTGCTAGTTTGACTTAGAAGGGTTCTATATGCTTCGTTACAGTACTAACAAAACATTATTTAACACATTCCTTTTATTAATTGTAATAAAGATAAGTTTTATTTACTTGATTAAGATAGAATTGAAATAGTATGTTTAAGGATAATGTGGAAAACAAAATTTGGAATTTGTGCATTATTTTAATTAAAAATTGATAATTAATATGTTTATTATGTTTTTCAATATAAATTTTTTATTTTTAGGTTTCTTAACATGTTTAATTAGTTTCAAGTTTGTTAGATTCAGTTTTTATCTTGATAAACTCCCTCCGTTTTAATTAGTTTAAGTTTTTTTCTCACACAAATCAACTATTAAAACAACATGAATGCAAACACTATCAATAATATCATTTATTTTAAATTTTTATACACTTATAAACGTATAAAAGATTAAAATAGTAAAATGTAATCTTCCCATTAATTCATTTTACTGCATATTTATTTATTTATTTTTAATTTTACTTTTTTCTTCACTTCTCATTTTTTCATTCACCATCTTATTCTTCTTTCTCTGTATTATTTTATCTTTTTTACCTAATTATTTTATCTTCTCCTAATTATTTTAATGTATTAAAATGTTTAATAGTAATATATAATTATTATATATTACTATTTATTGGTGTATGAATGCATACAATGTTGACCTTTAATTTTGTTTTTACAATAAATTTAATTAATTTTATTTACTTAATTATTTTTAAAAATATTAATTAATCTATTTTTAATGTTTAATAAAATTAAAAACTTATTTTAAGAAATTAGATAATACTTAATAGTCATACACACAATTAACTTTTCATCTAATAGATTACTATTAAAAAAATATCTATTTTATTTTAATTAATAATTTTTATTATTTGAGATACAAAATTCTTATTTTCACATGTCAAATTTTTTTTATATATATCACTATAAGAAAATATTTATTTTATTTTAATTAACAATTATCTTTATTTAAGACGCAAAATTCTTATTTGTTAATGTCAAAATTTCTTTTTTTTTTCTTACGGGTCAATATTAGTAAAATATTTATTTTATTTTAATTAATAATTATATTTATTTGAGACACAAAATTCTTATTTTCATATGTCAAAATTTCTCTTTCACTCACAGATCATTATCAACAAAATATCTATTTTATTTTAATTAATAAATATCTTTATTTGAGACACAAAATTTTTATTTTTAAATATCAAAATTTCTCTTTTTCTCACGGGACACCAGTAAGATACCTATTTTATTTTAATTAACAAATGATTTATTCGAGATACAAAAATATTATTTTTAAATGTCAATTTTTTTCCATCTCTCTATTTCACGAGCCCTTTTTCTTCTTTTTGTATAATTATTTAACACAATTGTGTTTAAATTATCATTATTCATTTTATAATTAAAAACTCATTTCAAATTTAAATGTATATCTAAATAAAATTTATATCGTATTAAAGAAATTTACTCGTGCAAACGCACAAATATTTTGCTAGTTAAAGAATACAATAATATTGTAATGAGACATTACTCTTTTATTAAATTAATTTTATTAATGTGTTGAAATTAGTGTATATAATAATTAAAAAAGTATCAAAAAATGATAATCATTCTTACATTGAAAATTAAAAAATAATCAAAAAATGATAATCATTCTTACATTTATTTTAAAACAAAATTTATTTATAAAAACCACAATCATTTTGAAACTGGGGTAACGGATTTTCTCTTAGGGCCAAGCTTTATATAAAGAGAGCATGTAATTATTTTACACTTACATTGAATATTTGAGATTTTTGCGTTTTCATTATGGTATCAATCGTCATATGTTTAATTTTCTTATGTTCCACCACTCAGTTTTAGAAAAACTTCAATGGTACTAATTGTTATCTTATGTAGTTGATCCCTTAACGTTGTTGAATTTCATGTTTCTTCTGTGCTTGAATTCACTAGTTCTTGACATGAATTACAAGATCATATTCAAAACTCGCAAAATATTGTTACACAATTCTCCAATTCAAATTCATCTAACAACAACGCTTTTTGTCACAAGCTATCAATTAAGATTCATGATAGCAATTTTTCAATGAAATTAACATGTTGAAGGTGTAATTCTCACAAACAAGAAACATAAGTTGTAAATCCATAAATTTTACCCAAATTCAAGAACGAATTTGATCGTTAAGTTAGAATATGAAATTGTATGTCTCTGATAAATTAAGTGGGAGACCTCTATATGATTTTGTTGCATGTCTCTTAAGTGTTACATTATTTTTAGTCTTATATCATTGAGTCCCATCTTCAGTTGTGCATATTCAAGGATTAAGTTTTATATCCGTACATTTTTAGCATGCATAATTCAAATTGTTTGTATTTGAGTATGCACAATATGTTTTCAGTCAATTGGTCGAGTTTTTGGAACAAGAACCATATTTGATATTGATTCCAGTCATGTCACAAGTAGAGTATCAAAATATCTAAGAGCTCTAGATTTTGAGATTTTGGGTGTGTGATTCGAATCACACAATCCTATGACTCGAATCAAATTGAACAGGGGGGAAACGAGAATTGGTGTGAGACTGTGAGTCGAATCACAATTTACCCATGATTCAAATTATGCACTATGTGAGTCAAATCACAATTTATACATGAGTCGAATCATGAAACTTCTGCTAGCCACTGCCAAGTTTAAGTTGAACCATGGTTTATTCATGACTCAAATCACACCTTGTATGATTCGAGTCCCAACATATGCTTGATTCGAATCATAGAAAATGGGCTTCTTTTAAGTGTAGATCTTGTTTCACATTATTTTACCACTTCACTCAAATTACTAAGTGTTCATAACTCGAATCAAACATGATTTTTCACTCATTTTTATGCTTCATTTCCAACACCTATAAATCACTTTCTTTCTCAAAATCATTTATAATGTTAGAAGACATACTCTTCCATTGATGATTTAAAAACTCGCAAACCACTTTCCTTCCATTTTCAAAAGAGTTTTGAATCATTCTTGAACACTTGCAAATGATTTTTTTCATCTTCTATCTCATCTTTTTGCATTGTTGCATGGATTTGAATCTTATATTTGAAGATTTCGTGATTGATTGAGGAGATTCGTTTTGGATTTAACATTTCTTTGAAAATTTGGTCAACATTTTAGAGGCTTGCGAGGGTGTGTGGTGTTGTGACTGGTTCTGGCAATCCCAATGAAAAAGAAGGAGGTTCGTCTCTCTAGGTTGACCATGGTAGTGTTGTCTTGAAGGCTACAGACATGGTAGGAGTTCTTTTCAATCTTCAGATAGACCAACGCTCAATATACCGACAGAATTGTGTGAAATTATCGTAGACAGAGACTTAGGAGCATGTTGTTTGGGTTGGAAAATTCAAGAAGTAAATTCTCGTAAATATTATGCATAGAGTTCAATTTGTGGAGTTGTGTACAGGTCAAAGATTCAGAAAGAGAAATTTATTTTAATCATTTATTTTGGACTAGTGATTGTATAAAATATTGTAACTTTGTTACAAAATCATATTGGAAGACCAACAAATTTTCAACACGCAACCATTGCAAAATGAATTAAGCACAAATCGGGGAAGAATGTTCCAAACCACTATAACTCTTGGTGTACTTTCTCTCTCATTTAATTTCGTAGTTGATCACATAATTAGGTTGTTTTTATTGCTTTCTAGCATTGGATGCTTGCAGGATTTTCTATTGGTTGTGATATGTTGCATAAGTTGTTGGTTTTGTTAGAATTGGTAATTCAACTTTTTCTTAGTGTTGATTAAGCTGAAAATTATCGTTATAGAATCTTATTCTTTTTGCGAATTATGCAATAACATTTCTTGTGTAATTTCTCAATTTCAATATAATTAGTTTCTTCATTTTGATGTAATTTAGTAGTCCAACTTGATTGTGTTGGGAGTTGGTTAAGTATATTCGTGTAACTTCCAATCGATAAGTGTAATCCATTTTAAGCTAAATTTGCTTCTGCCACACAATATAATTTGTTTTGAAACTCTAATGAAAATATTTTTAAATGAACTTTGTAACTCAAAAGGTCTATTCATCCCCTTTAGACCGTTTATTGTCTGTATTCTCACCCAATAAAATTGTCTATGCTGACTATGAATCTTGAATTGTGTAGAAAGCCTTGTTCATCTAGTTGCTTTCCATAATCTGAGCTATTGCTTCCTAGGATTTTTGCATACGAACATGCTAACGACGTTCGAGACAAAGTCCACAAACACTTCAACGCTCTTATGAAAACATGAGTTAACTCCATTTTGAACTCAAATCAACAAAGAAAGAAAATTATTTAGTTTCACAATATGTCCTTAGAATCAAGCCTATTTTCAAATCTCTTCTTGTAATTGATGATCTTGTCACAGAGGAAAACCAAATTTATGCAATCTTAGAAGGCCTTCTAGATGAATATAGTCCCTTCATAATGCAAATATATGGAAAATTGGATTCTCTTACTCCATATGATGTTAAAGTACTTTTGTATGTACATGAAGTAGAATTTGACAAATTTCTAGAGGTGAAGAATAGAAATACTACATCTTTCTGGAATGATCCTTGATTGGAGGGAGGATTGTTGAGAGATAAATTTAACAGGTTGTGTAAGTCTTCTTTAACTATAGAGCTGTTAGTGGTTGATATGTGTTGATGAGGGTGGAAGGTGAATGAGGGGTATTAGAGGTGAGACGTCGTCTATTAGCTTGAGAGGAGAACTTCTAGATTGTTGTACTTTGTGGATTAGTATTATTTTACGGATATATATATATATATATATATATAGTATTATGCCACAGATGTTTATTAATTGCTTACTCGTGACATGGAGGTTAATTCAAGAGTTCCTATTAATTTCGCTTGGAACATTTTTTCTCAATTAAAAGTGTCATTGTTTGCATTGGGGCTCTTCCACAACTAACTTTAAACAAAAGACAATTTAAAACGACTCAAGATCCTAAATAATGACTCTTTCCTTGGTTTTTTTTTTTTTTGAATTCATGTTAAATTTTTGAAATATTACGTTTTGGATTTTTTCCTTGCATTTTTTTTAAAAGAATGAATAAAACTAAAGAAGAGAAGAAGAGGATGAAACTGATATATTTTTTAAAAACAAATAATGAAGAGATGAATATTGATTCGAGACAAAGGTGCACAAAGTTCTATCTGAGACAAAGGTAGACGAGATTGATCAAAGATGGAAGCGAATACGATCTATCAATGACAAAGAAGATTAATATCGTTTAGAGACAACAAAAATAAAAAACTAGAAAAAAGATCAAATCCAAAATGATTATAAACATATAATCTAGTTCGGTTGTTAGTTCTAATAATAAGTCATTTCAATCTCCCCTTAGTTGTTGTTACAAGAAATTGAACTATAATCAATTTTATTAAATTTATCGTTAATCATCCTGACTAACAACCGATGAGCATTTCGCTTTATCAATAAGTAAAATTTTCAATTGTAAATCACATTATATTAATGCATTAATACTTACTTTTAAAAAATTAAAACCCAAATCTACTATAGACTTAATGATTATGTAAATCCAAATTAACCCAAGTCCCAACCACAATAAATTTTTCACACTTACACAAAATCATTCACCATATCATACTAGTAGGGGCCCCCTCTAATAACAAATTTTGACCAGTCACTTTCATCCAAAAATTTCCCAACTAAAAAACAAAAAAACATAACACCAGTGGCAACATCGTAAATAACCCCAACATGAAGTCCTATATTACCAACGTTCTCATATTCTCTTCTCCTTCTTCCTTTATTATCTAACCCAACCTGAATACTAAGCTTTTATTTTTGTCTTTTTTTTTTCTCTCATTTTTTTCATTATTATACTGTTTTCTTCTTCCTGTGTCTTGTTTTGACCGTTGCTTTTTTGTTAACGTTTTCTCTGTTCATTCTCTCTTGCTTTTCTTCTTTCTCTCACTGATTCCTTCTACACTCTGTCATTGCTCTAAAGCACTGTTTTGTTCCTGTTCCTGTTTCCTCCAACACCATTCTTAGGTATGTTTCTTCAACATGTTCTTCATAATCTTACATTTCTTCTTCTATATTTTTTTTTGCTAATTTATACTTTTTATTATTGTTTCTTTTTTTTTTCATTTAAAGAAATGGGTTTTTTTTCTTGGAGATTAAGCTGGTTTATTTTTTTTTTATTTTTTTTTTAGAAAATTTCATATATGAAAATTTGCATGCTTTTTTTATAATGTAATCTAGTTAGAAAATTTCTTATAGTTTGATTTTCTGGAAATTATAGGAAAAAAAGTTTTTGATAAATCTACATTACTAGCATCTGTGTAGAGAAAGAAAAGAATCTTACTTTATTTACATTGTTTGGTTTAATTAGTTCAACTATGATGCTAAATGTTTGATTTTTGTTTTGTTTTTGGTGTTAGATTTGGGGTTTCTTTATGAATCTAGTGAAATATGAAGAAGGGTTGTTATTTGGTTTTGATGGAAACTTAGGATTTTGTTATTCATAGGGAGAGAGGAAGAGATGGGATGTTCACAATCAAAGCTTGATGATGAAGAGTCAGTTCAGCTTTGTAAAGATAGGAAGAAGTTCATTAAACAAGCTGTTGAGCAAAGAACTCGGTTTGCGACTGGACATATAGCTTATGTTGAATCTATGAAGAGGGTTTCGGCTGCGCTTCGTGATTATATTGAAGGTGATGAGCCTCGCGAGTTTTCGTTAGATTCGGTTGTTACGCCGCCTTTTACGCCGGTGAAGAAGAAAACTAACCCTAGGATTGCCAATGGCAATGGTAATGGCAACCCTAGGATTGCCAATGGCAATGGCAATGGCAATGGTAAAGGAAATGGTAATGGTAATGGCAACCCTAGGATTGGCAATGGAAATGGTAATGGCAATGGCTTTGTTCCTATATCGGCTAAATCTTTCACGCCATCGTCGATCGAATTTGGAGTTGGACCGAATTCGTTCACGCCATCGCCGATTGAATTTGGAGTTGGGCCGAATTCAACTTTGAGAATGAATTACTTTAGGCCAGGTGGTAATCCGGCGGTTTTAGTTGAGGAAAGGCCTCCGTCGCCTGAAATCGTCCGAATGGAAGCGTATGCTCCAATGCAGCATTATGGTGTGGATGGTTATTTTGCAATGCAATCATCACCACCGATGAATCCGTCGATTTTTCCTTATTCTCCTCCAAATGTTAGGCCTAATATACCTCCACCTTCACCGCAAAATGCTCAATGGGATTTCTTTTGGAACCCTTTTTCCTCGTTGGATTACTATGGTTATCCGAACCGAAGTAACCACGATCAAAACGGTATGGATGATGATTACAGAGGACTAAGGCAGGTTCGAGAAGAAGAGGGGATACCAGACCTTGAAGAAGATGAAACTGAACATGAAGATTATGTTGTTAAGAGAAATGTAGTAGAAGAAAGACCTAGAAATGATATAAATACAAACCCCTCCAAAGAAGAAGTCCTAGTTGAAGATCTCGACGAAGATGACGAGGATGATGACGATGACGGAGAGGAGGAAGAGGAGGATGATGAAGTCGGAACAGATGACGAAACCGAAATCGAAACTGAAACTGAGCATGATGCCAAAGATTCACAACAAGCTCATGGAAATGCAAGTTTTGAAGTATCAAAAAATCAAGCTGCGGGTCATATCGAATCCAGCCGTAGAGAAATGGAAATTGGTAAACAAGAACCTAAGGAAGAAATGGCTGGTTTTACGGTTTATGTAAACCGAAGACCAACAAGCATGGCAGAAGTGATCAATGATCTTGAAGCTCAATTCAAAACCGTGTGCAATGCAGCCAATGATGTCTCGGTTTTGTTAGAGGCAAAGAAAGCTCAGTATTTGCTAACATCAAATGAACACTCAGGTTCAGCAAAATCATTCAATTTATCAGTATTTTCATTTTATTACAAGTTTATTTTCATGTTCATTTGATAACAAAATCCAATCTAAAAACTGTTATTTTACTTGAGTATGGTGCCATAGACTACTCGGTCATCCTGGCCTATTATTTGATTGTCATGTATCTAGCAATTGAGTTTCTTGTTCTCATTATTTCTAAAATATGAATTTGAAATTTCAAATATGTTTCATTTGCAGCATCAAAATTATTGAATCCGGTCGCTTTGTTCCGGTCAGCTTCTTCGCGCTCTTCTTCATCAAGATTTTTAGTGAATTCTTCAACCACTAGAGAGGAAAGATGTGAGGGCGGTAAGGATATCTCAAAGGAACATTGTAGGCTTTCTGGTAGTCACCAATCTACATTGGACAAGTTAAATGAATGGGAGAAGAAGCTCTACGAGGAAGTCAAGGTATTATAAGCTTTCCGATTAAATGCTTATGTTATACTCCGTCTGGTCCTTAATATAAGAAAAAGTTTACTTTTTATATTCAATTGAATAATCAATTTTGGCAACTTACTATGTTAACTTTCTTGTTCAATAGTGTGGAGAGCGAGTCCGAATTGCGTATGAGAAAAAATGCAAGCAACTAAGCAACTATGAAGTAAAAGGAGAGGATCCTTCTGCAGATAAAACAAGAGCAACCATTAGAGATCTAGACACTCAGATAACAGTTTCAATACACTCAGTTGAAGCTATTTCCCGGAGAATAGAAACTCTAAGGGACGAAGAGTTGCATCCTCAACTTCTCGAATTAGTACAAGGGTATGTATAAATGTCTTCATCGTACATCGTTGTTTATCCGAACAACTTAACCTTTTCTGTCAGAATTTGAAGTGTTTTTCATCTAATTAATGTTATTATATTTCATGGAATCGTATACAAATAATGACAGGCTTGAAAAGATGTGGAAAGTGATGGCAGAATGTCATCAAACACAGAAGAGAACCTTAGACGAAGCAAAGATTCTTCTAGCCGGCACACCTTCTAAATCGCATTCCAAAAGACAACAACAGCCTTCCATCTCAATGACCGATCCAAATAGGCTCGCCCGATCAGCCTCAATTCTCGAAACCGAGTTACGAAACTGGCGAAACACCTTCGAGTCATGGATCACTTCTCAAAGATCCTACATTCAAGCACTAACCGGATGGCTTCTCCGGTGTGTGAGATCCGAACCCGACGACGTATCAAACTTACCACCCTACTCTCCTCAAAGGATGAGCAACACTCACCCATTATTCGGACTTATCGTTCAGTGGTCAAGGTGTCTAGACGGAGTGCGCGAAAAGGCAGTGCTCGACGGAATGGACTTTTTTGCAGCCGGGATGGGATCCCTCTATGCGCATCAATTGAGGCAAGACTCGAGGTCGAGTTCGTATAGAACAACAACGAATCAAAATGGTGGGAATATGGAAATGGTTGAAGTCGGTCATGTGGAAGAAGAAGAGGTTATGGCTCCTGAAAAACTTGCTGAAGTAGCTATAAAAGTTCTTTGTGCTGGAATGTCTGTTGCTATAAGCTCATTAGCAGATTTTGCTTATGATTCTGCAGAGGCTTATAGTGAAGTTGTGAAGCAATGGGAGAGTGTGAAAGGCCAAAAGCATAATAATTGTAGTGAGAATAGAACATAGTTGTTGTTGTGTCACATTTTGTGTGCTTATTTTAGTTACTAGTTTGTTAGGCTTGTTTAGCTATGTGTTTTTGTCAATGTAAATTATGCATTTAGCTAATCAATACAAAGGTAGATAGCAAGGGCCATTGCACCCTTTATTGTTCAAATCATTTTTCTTTTCTTACCTTTAGTATGTTTAGATAGACAACATAATTAGGTGCTTATGGTATAGGTGCTTATCATGCAAGTGTTGCACAAAAGCTATTTCCATAATAAGGTATCAAATTAATTCATTATTTATCAATATATAAACTGTTTTCATAATCTATCATAGGGAATTTATGGGAAGAAAAAAAAGTCGAAAACAACTTATAAATATGTTAGAAAGCTGTTTACACTATATTTAATTGTTAAAATTTCTATTTTATTATTTGAAATTCTATGCATATTTTTTCTAAGATTGTAATATCTTTCCTCAAAAGTCTCACCTACCTCACTTATTAAAAGAATAATTATTCAAAAGTTTTTCTCCGTAATATTATAACATTACATGTGATCTAACCTCTCATTTTTAAGATATAGTTTTGTTCTGACGTGGAATCGTAATAGATTGAGATCAAATGAAATGAATACAGATGGACTGGACTGAGTTTTCGGTACTGCAAAGCGAAGGTAGATCTATAAAATTTGCACTTTAATTCTCAAGTCAATGAATGAATGAGAAAGTAGTAGAGTGTATGAATGTTGTGTATACTTGAAAATGGTGTTGTTGGATTTTATATAATACAGGCAGTTGAAATTGTCTTCGTGGGATGCGGTGCCTTATGCGGGTTGCCATTTGATCATATCTAGAGGTGGAAATTGCGTTGGAGGCCATCATCATTGTCGTCATTTGAAGTGAAGTCTCATCTATTTTGCGCGCTTTTTCGTGCGATGCTTGTTGTTGTGTCTTCCATCACGAGTCTGGCAAACGGTCCAGAATAGTTGTCCACCAAACCCTTGTTCTTACTCATAGACTATGAAGCGCCAACACGCCAATTAGAAGGTGTGTCCTTGCACTTGACACGTATCGAACATTGACACGCGTACGACACGTATCAGACACGTTTTTGAAGTGTCCAATGAAAAATAAAAATAAAAATGCAACACACATGAATACGACACACTATTTCAAATAACAGACACATCAACCTCTCAAATTCTCAGAATTTAAAAAAATAAAAATGTTGTTCACCTTTTATTTTTCATTTCTCCACTATAAAAATAACTTGTATTCCTTGTTTTTTTCATCTTCTTTATTTATTTTCATCTTTGTCACATGTCGCTTCACCGCATGTCGGTATTTCACTATTTCTCTTCATATACTCATTATTTTTCTTTCTTAAATGGAAGTATTCAATTTAAGTCTTTCTTTGGTTGATTGAGAGTACTGAGTCTAAACATTCATAATTTTGGTTCTCATTTTAGAATCTTAATAAATTGTGCTCATAAATTGCATTATTTTATTATTATATAAAATATATATAGTCATATTCGTATCCTATGTTTTCTACATTAGCGGTGTTCTCGTGTCCATGTCCTTATTGTGTCCTATGTCTGTGTCCGAGTCTGGATTTCATAGCTCAAAGAGCAAGGGCTTGTTACACATATGTTCACTTCGGCCTCTAATGGAAGGAAGTATACGAGCCTTGATGGGACATCAATAACATTGGGAATAGTCGCATTAAATATCTTCCTCGTAATTACCAAACTTCTCACAGAGGACTCTTGATGTGTGACCCTACGTCTGATAGCGATGATGTCTACTTGTACTAGAGTATTCTAAATAGTCTGAGGCAAGATTTGAATCGTCGCTACTTGTATTATTAGATATTGTTTGTAACACTTTGCTATTTTCATTTCATTATAAGGAAAACTTCTTCTCTTGAACATGTAAGGTATAAAAGTTTTAAGTGGAACATGAGATAAAAGGATGTTGTAAAGGTTGTAACTTGAATTTATATTAAAAGTTTGGCTATTAGTGAAAATCTAAAGGTGCGCTCCTTGAGGAGTGTACATAGACCACTTGATTTGGATCGAACCATGATATCATCTCTTATCTCTTTAATTTTTCAATTAATTATCTTTAAGCTTGCTCCTCATGTTCCTTGACACTCCTTTGAAAACCTTTTATTTGTAAATATTTTTGAGAATTTTTTGAAAAAATGCTACAATACTTTATAATTTTGATCATGGGTGAGCTTATAGACTAAAATTATTGTTGGAAAATGTAGGATAATAAAGTATATATTATAACCTGAATGAAGGTTGTAAGTAAATATTTTCATGTGCCAACAACAATGTTATAAGGAATACTTGACAGTGAAGTATAAGAGGATTACAATGTGGAATCAAATTTCTTATGATTAATAGCATCAAACTCAAGAATCCAAACATTCTTAAAAATATTGACACAAACATGAAAAGATTAAGAGTGCAAACTCTTATTAGTAATTGCTAAAGGTATGCCATTATTTATAACTTCTCTTGATGAGGCAACAAGCGCTAAGCAAATAACCGAATGAAAATGAGTTATAACATAAAACACCTCAAAATAAAGTATGTCAAAGTTCAGTTTTGACTATACAAACAAAACGGGATGGGTCGGACGAACAAACTCGCAGCCGAATTACCAAAATCAGAGTGACTACGGTGGTGCATGGTATGATTGTTTGTGGGAAAAAAAAGTCTAGTCTCTAAGTGAATCAAATGGATATAAAAAATAAAAGTTAAACATCGACTAAAAATATTAAAGAATATAGAAAGAAATTATTGGAAAAAAAAGTAACAACCATATCCAAATAAGATAAAATGCGAACAAAAATTAGGAAATTTCTTACCCACACCCTAGGAAAAGAACCCTATGAAAACAGAAAACAGAAGATACCTTTTAGTTTTCAAAAATACATTTTTCAGACGCACCGTTTATATTACACAGCACACAGAAACATACAGCAATCCTATATCCAAAGAAAATTTTATTCCGGAGATACATCTCCGTTATACATAGTATGCAATAAAATTTTTGTTACACATTCCAGTGAGTTATTTAGAGATGCATCTCCGAATTGTTGAAGCGGAAATTTGATAATCCGTCACCTTTTTATGTAAGATTATTCTGGTGATGCATCTCCAAAATAAAACTTAGCACAAATTTAAGACCTAGCTCGAAAACAGACTAATCAGTATGCAATTAGTGCATCCGGAGATGCATCTTCAGAACCCGGAGACACTAACTACAGCTGTGACTAGGCTTATAGCAAGTAATGCATACAGCTGTGACCAGGGCATATAGCAAGTAATGCACGGGCAACATTCAATTTTAAGCATGATGACAAGCAACTACAGAACATTTAGCAAGCATATTACAAAATTATTCCTAGATAAAAGCTCTCATACAAGATAATAAACAATCATTCCAACAACTTAAATGTACAAAGCTAACAGATACAGAGGTCCTCTCAGATGATAGTTCATTCACCACTCAAAATATTGCATCACATTCATGTGAAAAAGCATGGGTACTACTCGAGACAATGAGTCATATAGAGTAAATAAAAAATCCTATAGTAGCAAAATTTGATATGGTAATTTTCCTTATATCTAAATTTTCATGATACAACAGAAAATGATGTAGAACATCAAAAACAAGTTCAGCCTAGGCTTTCATTTTCATTCATCATAGCCATAGTTTGAATCACCGTCAACTAACCCGCCTTCGCCATCATCACTGAATCCAGACATGATACTGAGAAACAGAACAACTGCAACTAGCTGTGCTACCACAAAATATTTCGCTCTTTTTCGATGTTTCTTCTCCTCCTTTGTTTTCTCCTTTTTATGTTTGCTCTTGAACTTTGAACCTAACAATATAAAACAAATAATTACGAAAAACAAAGATGCATCGGTTACTTCTGTTTTTTAAGGCAACCAAATCGAATAAAGCGGATAAATTGGTGAAGTAGGTGATTACGAAAAATTATGATGATATCTTACTTGAAGTTGAAGGACCTCCAGAAGTTGATGATGATGCACCAAAGTATGGATCATTAGACGGAGACGTACCAGCAGCTTCTATAAGTTCTTCCTTATGTTGTTGCACGTATTGCACTAAATTTGCGTGTTTCAAAAAATTGGTTCGCAAAATTGATGATTCCTGGTATATAAATGCAGGAACCTAAGTTAAAACTTTTCCTCGATAATAAGTTTGGAGTGTTTGTAATAAGCAATAGCTGCTACATAAACAGTATTCGTTTAACTCATAGGAAAAAGATGAAAAAAATCAATACATATAATCTATGATATTCATCGAGTGGAGAAGTCAGGACCTCGAGGGCGGAAATAAGGGAAAAAGAATCAATGGAATGCTTATAGACAAGAATTTCTTTCTTAAAACATGACACAGATTATTTGTCCAATTTTTATCAACCAGCGAAAATCACTATCGCATCCATAGTTAACTTTAAGCAAAAATCATAGTGTAACGTAACTCACAGGAAAAGCTTGAAGAACTACTAATGCATGTGCAAGAAAAATAGCATCCAAGCTCGATGCCCTGCATAAACAGAATAAAGCAAGCAATGACCAGGACAGTCAAAATTTTCTCTAATAATGAAAAACGAACCGAAACATTTCTAACATGAGATAAACTGAGTTAATAATAAACTAACGAGGTTCACCTGTTTTCAAATAAGTAATTTTCTTCCCCTAATAAAGTTGACAAAGCGTCATATGCAGAGTTTGCTCTTCCATAAATCTGTTGTTCAAAGCAAGCAAATATGTATGAAATATGAATACCTCCAAAACCAAAGAGAAAATGAAAAAACAGCATTGAAACTATCATCCCGAAAGGACGAAAAATGAAATTAATGACCAACATTCATAGATAGCATGCAATGAAGCATTGACACAGACACAAGATACGACACTGACACGTAGACACCAGTTAAAGTTTGAAAAATGGAAGTGATTGAATGTAAGCACGTGCATCAGTGTTTTGTCAATGTCAGACACCAAACACATCTTCAATATGAAGTGTTCGTGCTGCATAGACAGCATGTAAGCATAATAAATTGAAGGTAGAACTTTCCATTGTCCCAAATGTCATCAAAGTATGAAAAGAAACAAACCTCTTCTTCCTTTACTTCGGCATTGTCTTTACTAATCTCATGTTTCTGCTTCACCCAACGCGCTTTCTTCCAAAACAAAACCTTTCCTATAGCCCACGGAAGATCAGAGTAATAGATCCTATAAGCCGATAAACTATCACTTCCCACCCAAAGCTCATACTCAAGTGCATCAGCAAGCCAAGTTGTGAGCATCACTTTCGTCGGTATGCATTCAGGAAGTGAAGATACACCAACATCTAAATCACTTACATCCCTTTTCAAGCCCTCAATGATCCCGCCCTTGTCATTATTATATGTCACAGAATCACCAACCTCAAAGTAAGGAATTTGTTCTATGCACACCACAAACCACAACCAATCAAAAAATCAAAATAACAATCATCAAAAGTATAAGTCAAATAACATTACACACATTACAAAAACAAAATTTTAACCTAAAATCAACTCAAATAAAAATACCCACTTGCACAAACAAAACCAAAACATCAAAAAGAAGATAATTTCATCAAATGGGCATGAATGTGAAATGACACAGAAGGCTAAAACACAATCAAATGGTTAAAAGAATAAAACTTTGAAATAAAAAAGCTATAAAATTAAAAGGGCTATTGTTAGAATCAACAAAGATTGAGAATTTACCAGAATCAGGGTAGTTGAGGTGGTAATCCAAGTGGAATGGAAGTTGAGAGAGTTTGAGATAGATGTAAGCAGACAAACATTGAGGACAGCCGGATGGAAGACCAAAACAGGGTTTTCGAACAACTAGGGTGTTCGTTGGTGTGTTCTCGTTCGTTTCCATTGTTGTTATGGACAAGAAGAAGAAGATGATGAAGAAGAAGATGATGAAGAAGAAATTTGTAGGGTGTTACTCAAGAGTTAAGAAGGTGAATGTGATAAAAAGAATTAAGAGAAAGATTGAGGGAAATTAGGGATTTGAAAATTGAAAAACGAAACTTCCATCTTTGATGTGGGCTGACCCTTTTAGAAAATTTACTTGCGGATCCAATTAAAATAAAATTGAGAATATTTTATCCCACCTCTTATGTCTCTATTGCACAATGGGAGCTCTCTAAAATATCATCTGTTTTCGTAGATGTATTTTTGAAAGAAATTTTTTTTGTTTAAAGTTGTTTTGTTTCGTAGATGCACATACGAAAGTTTTTGTAGATCCATTTTCAAAAGCATTTGATATTATATTCGCGTCAGATTATTCTTCTTCCCCATTCTTCACTTTCCTCATATCCAAACACTCAAACTCTCCAAACCTCAAAAATCAAACTTCTAACTCTGGAGCATGTCACGCGTCAGTTTGGCTACCAGCAGACGATACTTCGTCACCCTTCTGACTTCGCTCCTATCGCCATGACCCGTCGGAAGCTAGATGATGTCTTTGCAGACTGAGAGCATCACATGGTTCCTGTTGAGGCTTGGGCAACTAGATCAGAGGTAGACTGAAGTTGCATCGACAGATACATCACCTAGTACTACAGAGTGTCACACCCATATATGATTCTCACTGCACCGGAATCACCGCTCAGACCAGATCACGAGGAGATTTTTTGTGTACTATTTACTATTGCCTTTATATTGCATTACTTTAACTTACTATAATTTACTATAATTTAATTTTCCCTTTTTGTTATACAAATTTTGAGTTTTTGAGTGAAATATGTGTGATTTAAAAAGATTGCAGAATGTTCCGTAAGTACATCTACGTAACACTCTATTTTTAACACGTTCCATAGATGTAGCTACTGAAGAATTGTTAAACTAAAATAATTTGAATTAAGTCAATATTTACTATGTTTTTTAACGCGCTCATAGATGTACCCACGGAAAGAAACAATTTTTTTTTAAACAAATACTTTCGAATGTGCATTTACGAAAGTAGGAGGCATAATTAATATTATAAAAATTTCAAATTGTAAAATGTCATCATTGTTTAAATGACTTCATTCACTTTTATATTTATTAAAGAATTATTTTAATTAATTTATAATTGTGAGGCTGATTCTTAGAACTTATAACAACAATTTATTATTTTCATTTTATTTTAATATATTGTATAAAATAATTTTAAAAAATTAAACACATAAAGATCATGAGTTCAACTTCTATTTATCAATATGAAAATGACTTTAGTGGATAATATATGAGTATATTTGTAAGTGTTTCTTATAGAGACATACTTAAACATTGACGAAGTCTCGCAACTCAACTCACATAAACTTTCATCAATAATAATAACTTATGAAAGTTATCTATATTTTATAAAAAAGTTGTATGATTAAGATGCAAATTAAACTAAAAATATGGATATAATTTTCATATTAATGGTACAAGTGTAATTTGTCAAGCAAAATTTTGGTGGCGCCACAAATGTCCATCGCAATTCTGAAAGGTACGAAGAATCAGTATTTTAACAAGACTCTCAAATAAGGATATAAGAGTTGTGCTTTCAACCATGGATAGAATAAATCAAAAATATTAAATAAATGAAATTTGATATGGGCAATATTTAAATATCAATGAGGTATTACTTTATTTTTTTGAAGATATTGTGTTGATTAAGTTGCCTATTTATGATAAGTGTTTCACTTGGCTTCAAGGTGATATGGTGTTGATGATTTATTTGGATAGCTTTTTCTTTCGATTAGTGGTGTGTGTTTTGGCCAAATTGTGTGCAATATACCTTGCTTTGGTGTTTGTCTGATCATTGCCCTATTTTTGTTATTTATGGATGAGATGAATTGGGGTCCTAAACTTTTTTGTATGTTGAAGTATTGGTCAAATTTACCAGGTTATAAAGGATTTTTCATTGAGAAATGACGACCTATTAATGTATCTGGTTATAAAGGGTTTTTCATTGAGAAATGATGACCTATTTACCAGGTTATAAATTGTTAAAAGGATTTCTCAAGGAGTGGCATTTAAGTCATGGGAGGAATATTGGAGGTAAACTAAAAGAAGCCACTGAGAGGTTGTTATTCATTGATAATAAAGGGAAAATTGATGCACTTAGTGATCCTAAAAGAGAGAAATTTTGTATGTGTCATTTAATGTTGTTACTCAATCTATATGGAATTGTAGTATCTAGTGATATAAGGCTTGTGTACTATGGCTTAAAGATGATGATGCAAATTTTTAAAAAACAAATGGTGTGACTATGATGTAAGTAGGAAGATGAATAATTTTATTATCAACTTAAATATTAACGGTCTTCAAGTGGAAGGAGTTTCGGGTATTTGTGAATTTATTTTCAATCATTTTGAGAATCACTTTAAGTGTTAATTTTTCTCGGCTTTAATGATGAATATGTGTTGGATAGACCTTTTAAGGAAGAAGAGGTGAAACAAGTTGTTTGGTATTGTGATAGTTTTAAAAGCTCGGGTCCCGATAGGAAATCAAATGATATTCTAGTTTTTAAACGATTTCTGGAGGGAAATTAAATGATATATGAGCTATTGTTTGGAATTTCATTCAAATCCTAATTTAGGGTGAGAGGGTTATTTGTTATTCTTGTAACACTTGCAATCTTGTTTTGTTTCAAAGAGAAAGTAAAGAATAACAATTATAACCAATACTTGTTGTTCTTATTGCCCCCTACTTTTTCTTACCCTTGTGGGTTTCTTGCCAAAAGAAACCTATTATACTATGTGATTCCGACATCGCTTTTCACTACACTAAAAAAAGATGGTCAACTCTCTAACCAAATTAAGTGTGATCCCATGTTAGTTTGAGAAATTCTATATTATTTAAATTGAATTTTATTTTTAAATGTATAAATCATTTTACAAAATTGCAAGTTGAATTGTAGAATTTTTTTTTTACCAAGCTTCAACCTTTATTTTCTTCATATCTTAGTTTATTTATTGTAAAATTTATAATTATTTTGTTGCAAAATTTATACTGTAAGTATTAGAAATTTATGTTGTAAGTATATTCAAGAACTTTTTTTTTAAATCATTATGTATAGAAGAGAGAGAACGTGACCAAAAGTTAGAGAGAGAGAGGGAGTATTAAGTTAGGAGTAGCATGTATTGTGAAAATATTTGGAGTGTAAATATAAATAAAGGTAGTGTTCCGGACTGACCTTATAGCTAGGCATGACCCAATCCACCTCTACACTCAGGATGGCCCAATAGCCTTGGCCCAATCAACTGAGGGCAAAGGAAACCCCTTTCCTCCTGCCCCTCTGTCGAGGACACACCTCCAGCTGGCCCGAGGACGAAATAACATCATTACCCTCGGCCAGACCTACATCTATGCCAACAGCAAGAAATTTGCTCTTCTACCCCATCGGGGACAAATGGTCATCTGCTAGCTGGGCACCTCTGCCGCCCAGAGGTACCTTTTTGTCTGGTCAATGGTTAGTTTCGGACAGCCTCCCAGGATTCCTAAATGTACTCCTAGAATCTTGGCAATCACGCGTTTTGGGTCTAGATCTACGATCCAGCCCAAAACGTGGACCAATGGCCAAGCGCTGCGGGCAATATAAAAGTCCTCTCATTTGAGAGGGCCAGGTAACACATTTTTCAAACCCTAGAAACATTCAAACGTATATGTGCTTCTGCTTACTTGATCATCAAAGTATCTTGCAGGTACGCCCATTTTTCTCCTCATCGTCATCATTGTGCAAGACGTCTTTGGCCCACCTTCTGGTTCTGATCAACCAGTAAGATCAGGTAGTATTGAAAAAATAATAAATGTTGCATTGGTATTCTAAAGAGACAATTATTTTGAGATATGAAAAAAAGTAAAAATGAGACACTTATTATGAGACGGAGGGAGTATTTTTGTATGGAATAAACTAATAATTTATAATTTAATTAAGTATTTTATGAGTTTATTTGGAAAATAATGTAAATTATAAAAAATACAATTTGGGCTTAAAGTCCAATTTCTAATTTCTAATTACAATAATCCAATGCACATGATGAAACTTAGCCTAGAGTGAATGAACTTTATAAACATTTATGCTATTTTTACAAAAAATGATGTGGGACTTCATTGATTAATAAATAACTTTCCAAAACATTGTTTCTTCTTCTCTTATCTTCCAACTTCATTGTAAGATGATAGAAAATTCAAGAATTCAAATGGGAATCTCGTAGATATTGAAACTAAACACTTCTCTATAAATTGCTTCACTTCATGATCATTCACTTTAGCAAGAGCAACAACCTTTATACATTGAATCAAAACACATGAACACAAGCTAAGATTGATGTCACACACGATAATACTCATTACCGTATAGTTTCATATTATGAGAGTTCATTAAATGTGTGAAGATGCTCTTGCTCCAACATTATTATGTAGCCAAATAATAATTGTATTTTCAACGAGACAACCCAAAAAGTCAGAGTTAAACTGACACTAAAAACTGTATAAACCTTATTTTTTTGATATTTCGACTCAACTCATTTTGTCGTGCTAAGGACCACTATATGTAAGATTAGAGAGAAATGAATAATCAATTACCTTATATAAATTTGAAAATAAAACTTATATTAAGCACACCACTCGCCTAAAAGACATTAGTATTACATTTTCTTCCCCTCATGTTACAAAATAAACACCCTTTATAATTACAAAACTACACATTTCTACCATTTTGTTCCTCTACTAAAAAAAAGCTTGTGTTCCTTAATATTTTTTCTCACCAAAACAACTTTTAATTTTTATAAGAAACTTATTGTTATTTCCTTCACTTTCATTAAGTGATTGTGTGACACTATCATTTTTACGATCATGAGATTGTTGAATGATTTTTTAGTACAACTTTTAAATTTGGTGCAGACTCCATGGCTTTCCAAAAACTATAATGTTTGGTCATGACAAAGTCTTTACAAGATCTTTTTGGAAGCAACTTTTCAAGTTAAGTGAGACTACTTTGTGTCATACCCTAAAATTTGCCCGATCAAATCTACGTCAATTGATTCATCAGGGGTATTAAATTAAGGGTCATGGGGTTTAACATTTCGATTGTTAAACCCACTCTCTTATAAAAAATCCTGAATTGAAATGGGGTTAAAGTTATAAGGTACTTGGGCTCAGTCGTTTGGCCCATCTATCTTATTTTTTTTGGGGGTTCTTTAGTCACTATAATTTATTTTTATATTTGCTCATTTTTATTCAACTTACCATTTGATTTTTTATCATTATTATTAGAATTATTATTTTTGCAATTTTACTAACTATTATTTATATCAATTTAAACATTATTATTATTAGGACTATCATTAGTATTAGTATTATTTAAAATTATTAGTAATGTAATTAGTTAATTAGTTAGTTGGGCAATAAGCCCATTAGGTATAGAAATACCCTAAGTGGACTAATATAAATAGAAATATTTTCTAACAAATAAGGGGAGGCCAATTCACCGTGCAAAAAGTGACCGCAAAAAAACCTACCTTTCATCATCTTCACGTACATAGAACAATCAACCCTATTTCTAACCCTGCTTTCACGTACAAAACGTCAACCCTTATACCACATAGATGGTCAATTCATTTTCTTATTCACAAACCAAAACCATTTTCATAGTCGAATATGTCATATTAACCTTCATCGCCACACTCTGACAATTTCTAACCTACACACTACAATCACTACACAAATCATACCTATCAATTCTCACAAACATTGTACATAAAACCATATTTTACACAAAATATCTCAAATAGCCATCATCCAAAACTTTGAACCTTTCACTAACAATATCATCACCAATCCTTCAAATACTACCATAGATTTCAAACCTTCATTACCAAGCACAACATCAATTCAAGAATATCAAACCAAAGTTCACAAATCTATACACTAACAACATTCCAGCAACATGAACCAAAACATCATTATCAATATATTCCAAGAAACTAATTCAAATCTAACATTATATATCTTCCAATGAGTAATCGCACAAAATTAGAAGAACTTGTTTTTGTTTTTTTTCAGATCCAAAGGAAGAGTTGAAGAAGATACATCACTGTCAACTAATGTGTTCCGCAACCGACGAATCTCCCTGCACGCCTCAGCAACACCGCCACACGCGGTACCTCGCGTCGACTCCTTTCATCCAGCTCCGATCGCAAAACCGACCCACGCACCACCGGGTCACCTCTGCGAATCCGCGACCACCCCACGAGTCCGCCGGTGGTCTCCTTAATCACCTGCGACAGCATCCGTCGTAGCCCCCTGCTCCGATGGATCTCACCGCGCAGGAATTTCTCTGCTCACGCGAAGCACCCGTGTCCCTCAACGAATGACATCGGCGAAGACCACCATGGAAGAATCAAAATCGGCCAAGGTTCGGTTGAATCGCACCATCCACAGAAAGAAAAAGGGGATAATGACTTCAATATTGTGGGTATTTGGCTGAGTTGGAAGAGAGACATCAAAGAAGAAGATAATAACGCGTTTTCTTCCCGGTCCATAATTGGCCAATTCCAGATGCGTGGGGCCCGCCTGGGATTGAATCTGAATTTATATTTAGTCACAGGATTTAATAGCTATTTATATCTTTTGCGTTGAAAACTAACAAATCAATTGGCGCAGCATATTGGTATAAAGGAGCGTCGGTGACTGGCAAAACCTGGGTTCTATCCCTGGGTATTGCATTATTTTGTTTGCTACATCTGGTCCAAAGATCTGGTGCGTGCGGCATGTGAGAGCTCATCGTACACCCTCATCATTGCACCATAGGATGAACCGACCCTGAGATCTAATGGCACTGGAGCGTCGCCCTACCATACTCCCTCAAGGGCGCATAGCGCATGATTACTACCCAGGTTTTTCATACAATTTTTTTATTTTATTATTTGAATAATTAGTTTAATATTAATTATTATTATTTAATTTAATTAGGATTAGAATATAAAATTAGGATTAGGGCCAAGATTGTAATTTTTCCCAATTATTCGGTTATGTCGATTATTCGACTTAATTGATTTAATTAGTTTTAATTAATATTAAATATCACAAAAACCCTACAAAAGTCTATTAAGGAGTTAGGGTTTGCCCAATCCCATTATCATTTGGGCAAAAATATTAATTTTAATTTAATTAATTCTTGAATAATTCCCTCCTCGACCCGACTAAATCTATTAGTCGCACGAGAGATAAAAAGATACACAATTTAAAATACATTTAATTTGCTGCCCGCGACGATCGAATCTATCGATCTGAGTAACCAACAATGCCCCATTAATCTGTTAGCTATACTGATCAAATCTATTGATCATCGCATCTAACGGTGACATATTAAATCAGGGTTGTACGCCCAAACAAACAGTCAAAACACATTAAACCACGACACTACGGATTTTCATCCTTTTCAATCAGGCAATTCAAAATGCCTTTCAAATCACAACTTCCAAAACTACGACAGACCATTCAAAAAAAGCCTTCAAACACTTTCATAATCAATTCAAAGGCGTACAACCCTATGCCCGAACTACGTAGACTCTGATCCTCCCTAAGGAGGTACGTAGGCACTTGGATAACCAAGACGAGTCCCCTTCCTCAAAACCTCCATTTAGTTCAAATCTCAATTTTCACCCTATTCACTTCTTTAGCTATTAACCTTAACTTTTAGCCATAAAACTTGACCCTTAGATTCAAAGCCAATAGGAAAGGGTTGAGGGTGCCTAACACCTTCCCTCGACTTGATTATAATAACTTACCCCGAATCTCATAACTGCGTAAGGTTTCCTATTCGCCCTTCAGAATAGGTGGCGACTCTAAGTCTTTATTTTTAGGGCAGGTTGCTACACTTTGGCTATGAGTTCAACCTATCATCCATAATCAAACTGTCATATGTAGCGGTTAATAAATGTGTCGAGATGTATTTACGATGTTTTACAGGCCAGATTCCTCAGAAATGGTCTAAGTTACTCAATTGGGCTGAGTTTTGGTACAACTTATCCTACCAATGTAGTATTGGCATGACTCCCTTTAAAGTAGTTAATGATAGATAGCCTTCAATTCTTCTCTAATATAAAATTGTTGGAGTTGATTCAACGACCTTGCAAATGCTGCTCACTAAAAGGGATCACACCTTACAGCTTCACAAAGCTAACTTACATAGAGCTTAACCGGTCATGAAGAAGTATGCAAATGCTAAGAGGAGATTTGTTGAGTTTCAAGTAGAGGATATGGTGTTGGTCAAACTCCAACCCTACAGATAACATTCATTGGCCTTACACAAGAACTAGAAGATGAGACTTTGATACTTTGGACCATTCCTATCATTTAGAGGACTGGTGTTGTAGCTTATAAAGTTTTACTCCCACCATCTCCAAAAATCCACCTAGTGTTTCATGTTGTTAATTTGAAGTTGTGCAAAGGAGATGATTATACTCAGTATTTGCCTCTACCAACTCACTACTAAAACTGGTCCTATTTTACAACCCGAGGTAGCAGTTGATTCTAGACTTCTATTACAAAATGGTGTTGAAGTGCCACAAGTCTTGATTAAGTTGTATAATTTGCTTGTATCTGAAGCTCCTTGAGAAAATTTGAGGGAATTATCTCATAGTCATCCCAACTATAACCTTGAGGACAATGCTAATTTTAAAGGACAAGTAATGTTATGAATAAGAACAAAGAAATTATCACAATAACTACCTTTCATAATGAAGAATAACACGTGACACATGATTCATATTCTCACGAGCCTAGACGTGAATTGAGGACTAAATTCTCTAATAGAAAGTACACTGCATACATCCTTGTATTAAATTTAGACTCAAGATAATCTTGTTAAGAGGTTGCATATGTGAGTCATACGATAGAGAATGTTATTTAGGAAGGAAGAACTACACTTTTTCTTGGTAGGATGACAAAATCATGCATTGTATTTCACTTGTCATCCTAAAAAAAAGACAGAAATAATGTTTATATTTATACCTTTGAGAAGAAAGAATAAAATTTACTTTTAAGAGTATAAAAGAGAGCAATGGAGTTTATTTTTTATTTTTATTTTTTCAGTAAATTATCTCTTTTTGGAAAAAAAATGCAAATAACCAACTTTTAAAAAAAATTACAAAAAAATCACCTTTTAAAAAAAATTACTTGGGTAACGAGGTTTGGGGGTGCCCTAGACATAGGAGCCACCCCCCATGGCGCAAAGGTTCAAAAAAAAATTTCATGTATGCACCACCCCAGGTGGCGCCAATGTTGAAGGGAAAATTAGGATTTGCCTTTTGTGACGCCTATGTACATATTTTGTACATAGGAGCCATATGAGATGGCTCATATGTGTTGGGGTTTTTTCTATAAATATACCCCCAATCCCTCTTTATTTTTCACACCTTTCTCTACCATTTTCTCACATCCTCTCTAATTTTTCTTGTCATGGAAGCCTTGTCGATTTTTAAAAGAGATGGTCATGTCTTTTTCTTAGCTGTGAAACCGCCGATTAAAATGAAATTTTGGAACATTCATTCCATGGACCATCTGAAGAGGTCGTTGATTCGCTGGTTAGACGAGGAGTATGAAGCTGGTGAAAGCATCAGACGAATTCAGAGGCAGAGAACGAGGACGTCAATTATCATGGAAAAACCAAACGTTGGTGGGTTGAAGTTAAGAACGACATTGATGTCATGACCATGATGCATGACACATATGACATTTTTTTGATGGTCGTGTCGTGAAAATGTAGTTGTTTTAATGTAATTAATTTATGTATGTGTTTGTTGTTAAGCGTTTTTTGTGTTGTTGTTGTTTAGAGTTGTTTGTATTGTTGTTATTTATGCATTGTTTGTGTTGTTCTTGTTTAATCTTTGTTTCTATCTGTTCAGTTATAACTTCAATATGTTTCACGATTAAATAAAGTCTAGTTGATTTTACAAAAGATAGTACAAATAAATGACATACAGTTATTGGTTGGTGGAGGTTAATCCACGATTAGGACAATTATTTTTATTGTGTCCGACCTGACAGCATATGCTACACTTTCCATTTTTTATGATCATCCATATTAGTTCTAATATGCGTGCTGTTGGGTCGACCCTTTTTCTTTCTTCGCATCATATCATTATGTCAAACTACTCTCCCCTCATACGCAGACCAGTATCCCTCCTTTGCCATCATTGGAAATGCATTGTTGTATACTCCGAACAAGGTGTTGGTCTTGTAAATGGGAGATAAGAGTGTTAAGACATCTCGGTGCGCATATGAACATGCTATTAAGACATGGGAGCAAGGCATGCGAAAAGCTTGAAATTTTCCACAGTCGCACCACCCTTATTCCAACAGAACCTTGTACTCTTGTCTCGGCAGGCCCTCATTATGGTCAATTGTTTCTTTGACACTGAAGGTGCGGTTGAATTTGGTCGAAAGCTATAACTTGATGACTATTGGCTTTGGTTGATAGTTCTTTCATAAATTTCATTGGAATTTTTGCTGAACAGTTGTCTTGATTCTGAAACTGCACTCAACCATTCACCTCTTCTTGCGAAAAGGGAAGTCATCCTAAAGTAGGGTGATCTCACCAAAACAGTAATTGGAAGGTGTCTGAGCCCTTAAAAACACCATTCACCGGCTCCACAAGATATGTAGTCATTTTCCCCCATTGTTGCCCGTTGTCGTAAGCCATAGTCTATTTCTCTCTGGCTAGATTATCATTCCATCTGTCTGCATCCGGATTTGACAATACGATTTTACGACGATAATGTTGGAACGTTTGTTGAGTTAATGCATATCCAAAATTGACAAGAGTCTTCCGAAGAACCTTATCCTTGATCTCCCGCATGAAATTTTCTACAATATGTCGAATACAATAGACATGCGTTGAAGGTGGGTCGTGCCAACCATTTGCTGAATTATTGTACGCACTCTCGATGGAAGCATGCCTATCTGAAATCAAACAAAGTCCAGGTTGGGGAGCAACATATGTCCGGAGCTTCCAGAGAAAGAAACTCCAACTCCCAGCAGTTTCACCTTCCAGAAGAGCGAATGCAACTGGAAAATATTACTGTTTCCATCTTGTGTAACAACCATCAATAAGGTGGCCCCCTTGTATTTACCGTATAACCAAGTGCCATCTATTTGAATAACTGGTTTACAATACTCAAATCCTATAATGCAATGTCGGAAAGCCCAAAATAGTCGATGGAATATCCTATTTCCTTCAACACACGTTCCGTCGGGAGAATGTGTTAGAAGTATTTCTAAAATAGAAACGATTTCAGGACCATAAGTCTGAAGCGCAGTCAAGAAACGTAGAAGTTGTTTGTATGAGTCTTCCCAGTTTCCATACACAATTTCAATTGCTTTGGTTTTTGCTAACCACACATTTCTATAATATGGAGTATAGTTGTATGTTGTAACGATATAAGAGATTATCATTTTCACCTTTAATGACGGATCGTTGCTCACAGGAGGTAAGATTTCTTGGCATATAATATCATAACTTAGCTTTCGATGATCTTGGGATAAATTTGTGTTTATGCATGTGTGATCTTGGGAAATAGACCCTATCACCCAGGAATCACTTCTCTTCCTGTATGATGCTGCCAGCCTACATGCATGTATGCCTATTCTGCATCCTATAGCTATGTCTGTATGCAAGCTCGCCACTTGGTACCCATGCAAAAGACATCAACATCCACCATCCCTTATATAAATACCCCCTTCAATGAACTCATTTTTTTATCAAACACTTCATCTTTCTTCTTCACAAACACTTAAAATTTTCAACTTCCAAGCAAGTTTCAAAGTTCTCAAAGATGTCTCAACTTCTAACCATGGGTGAAACACACAGAGGAACTAAGGCAAACCTTTAGACATTTGTAAGTTCATACATCTATTCTTCTCAACATCTATAGTTATATGATGTCCATACTAATTTATTGAAACATGTTTTTTTAGGATGTTTCACGGTTCTGTTGCCGTTCTCACAGTTATGTCGCTCCTGACTTGATGATAGTTCTGTATCTAGAAGCATGTGGCTTTGGACATGTGATCAATGTTTCCAACAACACCATTGATACAAAATTCATACTTTCATTATTAGAGCGATGGAGACCTGAAACCCACATGTTTCATCTTTCAACAGGTGAGTGTACAATCACTCTAGAGGACATCCACATGTTGCTTGGTCTTCCGATTGATGGGAAGGCGGTTAATGGGAGTGTCCAACATGCAAATGAACTATGTGAAAAGGTGTTGGGCAAGGATATGATTATGGCAGACCGGGGTTCAAGGGGCCAAGGTTTCAATCTTAAGACCCTTAAAGAGTATTATGAATCTCTTAAGTTAGACGAGAACTCAACTAAGGATGATATTTTCCTTAAAACTAAGTGTTACCTTATGATACTGTTTGATAACCTCTTATTTCCAGAGTCGACAAGTAATACTGTCAATTTTTTTTATTTAAGTTTGTTTGACAACATCAATAAAATTAGAAAGTATAGCCGTGGGTCCGCCATTTTGGCCATGTAATATCAATCTCTCTGTAAGAACGCAAAAAATGATACTTGCACATTCTATGGATACACGTTCTTGCTCCTAGTATGAGGTTGGTGGAGAATGCCCACACTAGCCCCTACGAACAACGACAACTACATGTTCCCTTATGCAACAAAATAAGTTTATAACTCTATTTCAAGTTTTTAACTATCTTATAGAAAAATTAGAAATAACATGTTCCCTCTTTTTTTGTTTAAGGTTTTGTTGTACAGGGTTGGATTAGAGAAATAATCCAAGGGGGAAGATCTTATTGTATCAACAACTTTTAGATCACCTACGACCTCAGGATGTATTACCACTGAACTTTTTATGAATCATATTTATATTATCAACCATCTTCCAAATAATATATTGTATTTTTTTCATGCAGTTTTATTGGAGACCATATCTGGGTCTCTAACATGAGCCAAACCCTGAGGACGAATTTGTTTGGACTGCGACAATGCCTATAATAAGGTTCAACATTGTGGAGATGCACCTGACTGACCGTGTGAAACCCCAGTTTGGCATGCATCAAGAGATTCAGGCTCCACCAACGTGTTTGGGCGAATGGCATCTCAAAAGAGTGAATTACCAATGGGATGTTCAAGATTGGAAAATGTTTACACCCGAATGCTGTAAGATGTGGAAGGAACGTCACCATCATGTTCTCCGGTTTCCCGTTACCCCATTTCTAATGCATTCAATTGAACAATACATGAGTTGGTATAGATCAGTTAAAACCCCCGAAATGCATGTGTCAGACCCGTACTACTTGCACGACCCCCACTAACAAATATACAACCACCAACCACTGCAACAACCCCAACAAAGTCAACAACGCCAACAAAGCCAACAAAGCTAACAAAGCTCACAAAGCCAACACCAAACTCAATACCAATACATTTACCAAGTAGATTATCAAACTCCGTACCAACAACAACCATATGGCTTCACCCAATAAGAACAGAGTCAATACTTCAAACACCTCACGGCGGGCCCCTCCACATCTAATCCTAGTCCCAACATGGGTTCAGATGATGAATACGACCCACGCAACCCAATAATCCTGCAATCGTCACTTTAGCGTAGCAGCCAACAACAACCATATGGATACACCACACCCCAACCAACAATGCCTTTTTACCAAGACAATTCAAGTGCGGGGTGCTACCAACTATATATGGCTACCCCCACCACCACAACAAAATTTTGAGCGCATGGGGAATCGATTCTTTGACAGTGGGATTGAAGAGTACATGGACAACGAGCGCATGAAGGGGCTAATCCAAAGTCCACCTACCCAAACACAACAAGAACCTTAAATGGGTAGGGGTCGACAAGGTGTTCAACGAAATCGGGTTGCGCCTAGGTGCAGAACTGACGGTCATTACAATGACAATAAGCATTTGAATATTTGTAATTTTTTTAAAAAAAATTTGTAATACATCTTTTATCATTAATATATATTTCCTTATTTTTAATTATTTATTAAATATTTAATTTAATATAAAAAACAGAATTAAAAAATTTTAAAAAAATATATAAAAAATATTGAAATTTGGGCATATGCGCCACCCACATGACAACCCATTTTGGACTTGCACATAGGCGCCATGGGGGATGACGCATTGGTTAAAATGTTAACACATGGGCGCCATGGGGTGGCTCCTATGTGTAAGGTTTCCCAAAACCTGGTTATTCACGTGATTTTTTCAAAAATGTGATTTTTTTTGTAATTTTTTTTAAAATGTTGGTTATTCAATTTTTTTCTCTTTTTGGTGCATATTAAAATATGTATTTACATTATCATATTACTCCTGTTTGTTGTATGAGCACTATACTACAATATTTTTTGATACAAACTATAAATACCAAATTTAAAACTCATAATATTCGTTCAGTTTTCCAAGTTTGTCCCATTCTGCCTCACCTCACATCACATGACACTCGACCAAAGCCAAACAGAAGTAACAAACACCAAAAGCGTTACGTGGAATTACCAATTTCCATTTCCATTTATTTATTATTAATATCATATCCATTTCAAGTAGAAAAATAAATAAATAAAAATATCCCATCCTCGTCCTCAGCAGCACACACTTTACATTGACGCCCCCAATACCAAAACAATCAAAAACTCAAACACATCAATTTCTCAACGTCATCACCACCACTCTCTCTCTCCCCCCCCTCTCTCTCTAGGGTTTTGTAACAGTGATTTTCATTTTTCACTACTAAGCTTCTTCTTCTTCTACAACTCCAGGTTTCAATTCTCTCTCTTTCTTTCTCTCTTTCTCTGAACTGTGAATACATGTGCATGCATGGAGTTTTCTTTAGCTGTATTCTTGTTAGTTACGGATATCGATTCTCTTTCTATGATTGTTTGTTGTGTGAATATGAAATTGCGTGTGATACTTGCTTTGCTTGTGATGATTATCATGAAGATTTTTTTCTCTCACTATTTTGGTCAACGTGAAAGATGAGAGATAATAATTGTTAGTTTGACCAGTTAAATAAGTTTTTTTTTTAATTTTTTATTTGTTTTTGTTGGGGATTTCACTTCAATTTAGTGAATATTTGTTCTTTGTGGTGCCTGAATCAAGGAATGAATTCTGCTCATACAAGCTTGTGTAGTGAGCTATGTAGTACAACACAGTAGTGACACGATGACACCGGTAATAATTTGAAAATATAAATAAATTGAACGTTATCACAGGTGTTGGCGTCGTGTCGGTGTCGACAGAACACGAACACACTATTTTTTTAGAGGTGTCTACTTAGGTAGTGAGAGTGAGAGTGAGAGTACTCTTAATTTTGTTTCAAAAGCATGCTTAGCTTAGCTTAGCTTTGTTACTTTTTTTTCTTTTGGGGCTGAATATGGTTTGGGGGAACAATATTATATATTCAATCTTTTGGATATTATGATTTTTCCTGTTTTCGTCTTATGTTGTCCGGATATTATGATTTTTCCCATTTTTTCGTCCTATGTTGTCTGGATATTACGATTTCCCCCATTTTTTCTGGTGCTGTTTGTGTTCAATTGGAAAATGGATGGATAAGGCCGCTCTTGGCATGTTTGAGGGTCTACTTAGTTATACCTTTGTACAACTAGGAATGCTACTAACTCACTCTTTCGAAATACTTTTCAACACACTATGATTTGTCCGTTTTTTTTTAAAGTCAACACATTTGGCACGGTAGTTGAGCTCTCTTTTTTATAAAATATGTTTCAAAGATGGACCGATTATAGAGTGAAATCGAAGAGTACGTTGCTAGTATTCCTCTTAATATAACTTATGATTACATGAAATGTTTGTTGTGATCATGTCTACGAGAAAGGTTGCACTTAGTATCACATTCAAAGCCTCAATTCAATATGATGTCAACGCTTTCATATTTTCTTTGAATAATCACTAATCTTATGAACAAATACATTTTCATCATTTAACTTTATGCTAATTGGTGTGTCGCTTAAAAAAAATTGAAATTTTATCTGCAAGTGTTCAAATAAAATAACTTTTGTCACTACTCACGGTGTTAACTAATTCGAATTATAGTTTCTTGAGCTGCACCTATATACTTTTCTAGTTTTAACTTTGTAATACTAATATTATATATTTCATATTAGAAGTTTATGCTGATCCAACAATTTTTGGAACACACGCACTTTAGGAGACAATGTCATGTTTCTAATTTCCATCACAAAAGAAGGGGCAAATTAATCTTCCAGTAGTATGGCAACAGAGAGTCCAATTAGAATATCAGAAGCTGGGGGGAAATGGCCTTCTCATATTGAAGCGTCAGCTTTTGGCACACCACCTCGTAACATGGGGACAGAAGATTTAGGTATTCTGTTGAAGGGCCATAGGTTCCGTGGTAGTTCAAAGGATGTGGCACCCAATCGTAGTGGCAGTGCACCTCCCAGCATGGAAGGCTCATTTTTGGCCATAGAAAACCTACTGCCACTTCAGAACACCCAGGATGCAAGCTTGACAACTCTGAGCAGGGCTGTGAAAAATTGTGAATCTGAAGATCAGTTACGAGCTGATCCAGCTTATTTGGCATATTACAATTCAAATGTCAACCTAAACCCTAGACTTCCTCCTCCACTAACTTCCTGGGAAAACCGCCATATAGGGCATCATATTGGTAGTTCTAGAAATAATTGGGGATTGCCTTCTGCAGATCATAGAAGTAAAAATTCCTTACATTTACCGCAAGCAACTCTTTCAACACACAAGGAGGAGTCTGAGGATGATTCGTCCCAACAACAGGCACAGGAAAACGAATCAGTTAACGTACATGGAGTACGGCGTAGACAGGATGCAGCTTCAATGGCATCACAGCAAAAAAATGTGGTTGATTTAATTCAGGTGATTATTTTGATATCAACTTCTGAATTTAGTGAATTTGGTTCACTTTTCTGCACTATTATACATATTCAATTCCTGCTCATATTATTACTGTTGAATAATATATCTGTTACATTTGGTTGCTTGCTGTATTTGGGTAGTATCCTGCAATTATGATATTTTCTTTTTCTCACGCTATAAGTTGTTACATACATAGCTCTTAGTTGCTCCTCCAGATTAAAAATGTGATTGTGAATACAAATGCTTTTGTTCAAAATTAAAATTTTCAGGAGGATTTTCCTCGCACCATGTCACCTGTATATAATATGTCTCTTTCTATAAGTCATGGACTGGTGGATAAACCAATCGAATTAGAAGCTGCTTCCAGTTCTTCTCATGACCCTCATGTTACTGCAGTAGAGTCTGCTAAACCTACTGCAGGTGTGGTTGATGTTAGGGTGTCATCAAGTGTCGATGTCCACTCCCCTGTTGCAAGCTCTTCAACACTTGGATCCACAGCTAGCATGGGTTTTAGTAACATAGATGTTGCAACTGTTGCATATCAATTAAAGACACTTAATGTATCCAATCTTCCAAATTCAGAAAGCCTGAGTTATGAAGAAAAATTGAAGACTAGCTACCAGAATAATATGATGCAACAGCAGGTATTCCCGCAACAAAGCAGTCAGAGTGAAGTTCCTAGTACCAATTCTCAAAGTGTAAACAATGCTTACGTTGGAAGGGAACAGTTTGCTCATAATTCAAGCAAGTTGTCTGATGTCCAGCCACTACTTCAGTCATCCGGGTTTACACCTCCTCTATATGCCACAGCAGCAGCTTATATGGCCTCTGTAAATCCGTATTACACTAATATGCAAGCCTCAGGCTCATATGCTCCTCAATATGTCGGTGGATACACTTTAAATCCCACAGCTATTCATCCATATATTTCTTCATACCCTCCACATGGTGCTGTGCCATTTGTTGTTGATGGGGCTACTAGTTCTAGTTATGCCCCGCTAACACCAGGGGTTTCGACCGGGGGTAGTATTTCACATGGAGCTGAAATGGTACAAGCAAACAAGTACCTTGGGCAATTCGGATATCCTGTACAGCCTTCGTTTGGTGATCCTATTTACATGCAATATAATCAGCAAGCTTTTGTAGAGGGATTTGGTATTTCTGGTCATTTTGAACCACATGCACCTAGAGCAAGTGGTGTTAACCAAATGAATCCTTATGATTCACAAAAAAGGCCTGGTACTGGTGCTTATTTGGATGATAAAAAATTACACGAACAGAGAACTGGTGCTAATATGAACTCAAGAAGAGGTGGATTATCAGTTCCTAGTTATTTTGGACCTATGCCAAACACAGGCTTTGTAATGCAGTATCCAAGTTCACCACTTTCTAGTCCAGTTTTGTCTGGATATCCAGAAGGAAGTCCTGGCCTTTCAGGAGGTAGAAATGAAATGAAACCTTTCCCAGCATCTGGTAGAAATGGAGGCATGTTATCTGGATGGCATGGTCAAAGGTCTTTTGACAGTGCTCAAGACCCCAAGATTGTTAACTTCCTTGAAGAGTTGAAATCTGGCAAAGGTCGCAGATTTGAGCTATCCGATATTATTGGACATATCGTTGAATTTAGGCAAGTAGTTTTCTCAGCTTTCTTTCCACGTATCTAATTGACCAAATTCTTGGTTTTGGAAATTAAGTTCACTGTCTTTTACCTCCAGCGCTGATCAGCATGGAAGTCGATTTATACAACAAAAGTTGGAAAGTTGTGGTGTTGAAGAGAAGGCGTTGGTGTTCAAAGAGGTTCTTCCACATGCTTCTAAATTAATGACTGATGTATTTGGTAACTACGTAATACAGAAGGTGAATTTTTGGAAGTGATGTATATTGTCGATAACTTTTAAGTACCTTAGAGTTGCCTCCAAATCTGTTTTGGATTAATTTGTCCCTTCTCTTATGTTCAGTTTTTTGAGTATGGAAACCCTGAGCAGAGAAAGGAACTTGCAGATAAACTTGCTGGTCAGATACTGCCTTTGAGTCTGCAGATGTATGGTTGTCGTGTTATCCAAAAGGTATGTAATTCAAAATGGCTCACGTAGCTTCATGATATTATTATACATTTATTTCACCGGCATGCTTGATAGGTAATGACTATTGCAATCTGTTTAGAATTTAGATGTTAAGCATGGATTAAGTCTGTATGACTGTTTCTGTTTTTGAATCAGTGCCTTCAGATAATTTGAAATTCAGAACTATTGATGCTCTGTCCATATTCACAGCCTAGTTTGGGACTGGATTCTGTTTTCTCAATTTACAATCTGAAAATGGGTTGTCTGACCATGTAAAGTTGTAAATTTACTTTTATAGCCAAGTTATAAATATTAACAGGACCAATCTGTTCTGATAGAGTCGGAGATACTGCTATTATTATTAATAGGATAAGGTTTAGTTATTGTTGTTTTTTGTAACTAAAATTATGATTGTGGGCTTTGTTGTGGAAAGAAACAAAGAAAGATAAAGTGTAGACTTGATCAAGTTGAATAAAATGCTCATTATGTCTGCAATTTAGTTCCATAAAATAGAAAAAGCACAAATGCGAAGAAACGTGACACTAATAAACCTATATGTTAAAGGGGTTAGTAGAGATCACCTGCACCCAGCCCAAGCTGCAGATGTTGGGCTGATTTGGTTCTGCGGGTTGGGTTGGGTTGGGTCTGAAATCACCCAACCCTCACTAAATGACATGTCAAGCTAAATTTCCTCTTTCTTTCTTTTTCTTTTTTTTTTTGTTTCTTATGGTTACACTGCTCAACTGTTACTAACAAATGATAATATAAGTGAAATTATTGTGGAGATATGTTGTTCCACTTACATACTCTATTACATAATTAGTGGAATAATGTCATCCCACAATCCACTTATGAAAAGCAAAAGCAAGGCTAGCTTGGAATGATAATGTTTAAATTTTGGAAAACAATGCATTGGCGTTGTTGAATACATTGTTTTCCACCTGTTGCCCCTGTCTGTGTAGGTTGGGTTGTAGATTTTTTTTGCCTCGATCCACATATGCAGTTTTGTACTCAAGTTATGAGGGGAAATTTTATTGTGATCCTCTGTGAGGCTTAGATCAATTGCACTTTGTACTCAAGTTATGCTATTAAGCTATAGATACCTTTGAAATTTATAATTCTATTTCTGTTGAAGAATGCATAGTTGCATAATTCAGAGTAGGTGGTCTACTTTCATATTCTTTGTTTTCTATTAAACTGCAATTGTTTGGTAGTGAATAAAGTTGAAAATAGAGCAAGTCTTGGCTATAAAACAAGTATTCTATTATAAGTAGACAGTAGACACAATGTTTTTATATTTGTTTTATGTCCACGCAGGCACTTGAGGTTATTGAGCACGAACAGAAAGCTCAGCTTGTTCGTGAGCTAGATGGAAATATCATGAGATGTGTTCGGGATCAAAATGGGAATCATGTAATACAGAAATGCATTGAATCTATACCCACCCAAAAAATTGGCTTTATACTATCTGCATTTCGTGGCCAAGTTGCTAATTTATCAATGCATCCTTATGGTTGTCGAGTCATTCAGGTATTGTTAATGCATTCCCTTTCTCGTAAAGATGCTTCTTTTTGTGTCATGCATTAAGTAGGAATGAATAATGTTTCTCGCAGAGAATTCTAGAGCATTGTACAGATGAGGTTCAGTGTCAGTTTATCGTGGATGAAATATTGGAGTCAGTTTGTTCTCTTGCTCAGGACCAGTATGGTAATTATGTTACCCAGGTTAGTTGCTGGCTCTTCTATGTCATACTTTGATTATTAACTTCTGGTGTTTCGGGTGCATATTAGAAAGGCCTAAAGGGTGCATATTAGAAAGAAGATGAATAGTTGGAGGAAGATATACATTTGATGTCCGTTCTATCTGTAGCTTATGGTTACAAGTCACCATACCCTATGAAATTGCTGACTGTAAATATCATGATTTGTGATAGTCTCAGCTATCACTTATATTTTTATTGTAAATATTTTAAATTTTATTTCCTCCGGTTATTCTTTCCGTTAATTTCTTCCGAAGTGCTCTCGAATCTTGTTAGCTGAATAACTTTTCAAGACTTTTGTTCCCAAATTTAACTATCACAAGGAGTTTTGCGCTACAAAAGATTGCTTATATTTGATACAAGTCTAGTTATTTTTGGTTACAGCTTATAAGAGCAAAACCTTTATAAGAAACTTCATTATCTAACTTCTATACAAGGAACTACAGACTTCCTTATCTAACTACTTTACTCTCATCTCATCATTGTAGAATTGCCTTCTTCCGCTTCACCAATACTTATTTATGAAGTATCTAATTTTTTAATTTTTAAATAAAACTGCCTATTCTATACGGCTGGAACACTTGCAGCATAAGGGGTTCCAATAAACTTATAAAGTTAAGAGTAGTGGGTCTTATAGGCTAGGTAGGCTCAAAACTTTCATTTTAATTAATAAATTAATAACCTACCTAATCCATTAGTGTGTGTTCAGCGCCATCTTTTCTTCTCATATGCCATGCGCCGCACCCTCAACATTTTCTCACTGTGTTCTTGTCAACAATTCTTGGCTTCATACCTTTCTCATTATTATTTCTCGTATATATAAAGGTTACAAGGCTATATCGGTAATTACACTAAATAATTACATTTAAACTAATTCCTATTCACATCCCCCCTCAAATTGATGCTGCTTGTCAATGAGCATCAATTTGCTAACAAGAAACTGATGACGTGGACGCGGAACAGCCTTGGTAAGAATATCTGCAATCTGCAACTGAGTACTGACATGAGGAAGTGATATTATTCTGTCATCATAAGCGTCACGGATTGAGTGACAATCAACTTCAATATGTTTGGTGCGTTCATGAAAAACATGATTCGCAACAATTTGGATGACACTTGTATTGTCAGCATAAAGTGAAGTTGGCTCTATTTGAGGAAATCCAAGTTCAGCCAAAAGACCACGAAGCCAAATTATTTCAGAACAAGCAGCAGACATGGCACGATACTCAGATTCAGTAGAAGATTTAGAGACTCTCGCTTGTTTCTTACTTTTCCATGAGATCAATGAAGAGCCAAGAAACATGCACCAACCAGTGACAGATCGTCGAGTATCAGGGCACCCTGCCCAATCGGCATCACTATAAGCACTCAATTTAGGAGGAACTCCAGTGGGAAAGAATAAACCACGATGAGAGCTTCCCTTCAAGTAACGAATTATACGACGAACTGCTACCAAGTGAAGGTGGCGAGGAGAGTGCATGAATTGACTTACTTGTTGAACAGCAAATGATATGTCAGGGCGAGTAATAGTCAAGTAATTAAGGCTACCCACGAGTTGACGATACAATAAGGGATCGTGCAACAGATCACCATCATCACGATGATATTTAACATTAGCCTCAAGAGGAGTATCCACTGGATTAGCCGATTGCAGACCAGCCATAGAAATTAAATCTGTGGCATACTTGTGTTGATGGAGGAATATGCCCTTGGATGTAGAATGAACCTCAAGACCAAGAAAATAATGCAAATTACCAAGATCTTTAATATGAAACGCTGCTTGTAACTGCTGTTTAAGGCTTTGAATGGAAGCATGATCAGAACCAGTAATAATCATATCATCAACATACAGAAGAAGTAGGACAATTCCAGTAGATGTTCTATGAATAAATAGAGAAGAATCGTACTGACTCTGAGTAAAGGAAAACCCAAGTAGAGTGGAGCGAAATTTTTCATACCATGCTCTAGGCGCTTGTTTCAAACCATATAAGGAGCGTTTGAGCTTGCACACACCTTTAGATGACGGAAATAAACCTTGAGGAGGAGTCATATAAATATCTTCCGCCAGGTCACCATGAAGAAAAGCATTTTTCACATCTAATTGATGAAGAGCCCACCCGTTAGAAGCAGCTATAGAGAGTACCGTACGAACAGATGTCATTTTGGCAACCGGTGCAAATGTCTCATCATAATCAATTCCATATTCCTGCTTGTTTCCTAAGGCAACCAAGCGAGCCTTGAAACGGTTGAGGGACCCATCAGAATTCAATTTCACAGAATACACCCATTTGCATCCAATGGGTTTAACATCAGGAGGACAAGAGACAATATCACATGTGAAATTCTCTTGAAGAGCTTGAAGTTCCTCATTCATTGCTTTTATCCAACGTACATCTTTAACAGCCTGTGAATAGCAAGTAGGAATAGATATGCTAGAGAGTGTGGCAGTCAGAGAAGTATGTGAGGAATCATACCTGTCTGGTGAATATCTATCTGGTGCTCGAGATATTCGACCAGAACGTCGTGGTTCAACCGTTACAGGATCAGGTGGCGGTTCAGCGTCGGGAAGGGGTGTGGGAACCTGCTGTTTGTGTTTTCTGACATATACATGACCTGGTTTATAGCGTTCTATAGATTGAGGCATAATAGAAAACTTAGGAAGAGTAACAATATCATTCATGACAGGAGAAACACATGGAAACATAAACTGATTATCAAAAAATGTCACATTCCTAGAAATGCGAAAACGATGGTTAGTGACATCATAACACACAAATCCCTTATGAGAGTGACTATACCCCATAAACGCACATTGAACAGACTGCGCTCCAAGCTTATGCCTTTCAAATAGAGGTAAGTGAACAAAACAAACACATCCAAAAGTATGTAAATCATTATAATTAGGCTGAATTTTAAAAAGACGAAAAAAAGGAGAATCGAGATCAATAACCGTAGAAGGAAGACGATTGATCAAGAAGACAGCTGTGGAAAGAGCCTCCACCCAAAATCGGGGTGGTACAGAAGCTTGAAGAAGTAAAGTGCGGGTCACATCAAGCAAATGACGATTCTTGCGTTCTGCCATCCCATTTTGTTGGGGGGTATTGGGACTAGATCGCTGAGACAAAATGCCTTTTTGTTGAAGAAATTCTTGAAACTCACGAGACATGTACTCACCACCAGAATCAGAGCGAAAAATTTAACATTTTCATGAAATTGAGTTTCAACATATGTCAGAAATTTCTTAAACATAGAAAACACTTCAGATTTAGACCGAAGAAAATATATCCAAGTAAAACGACTATAATCATCAATAAATGTGACAAAATATTTATAGCGAGCATGAGAAACTACAGGAGACATACCCCATACATCACTATGAATCATTTCAAAACAAGAGGAAGCCCGATAAGCACCAGACGAAAAAGGAAGTGTTTTACTTTTAGCTAATTTGCAAACAGAACATGAAAGAGAGGCATTAGAAACAACATTTTTATTTCCCAATAAACCATTTTTAAATAAATGAGATAAAACAGCAGAGTTAGGATGACCCAATTTTCTATGCCAATCCTCATAAGAATTCAAGACATTATTACAAACAAGAGATAAATGACTAGAAATAAACTGAAGTGGAAACAGTCTTCCCACTTTAGGCCCCTTCGCAACCACCTTCCCCGACACCTGTTCCTGCACAAGGCAACCATCACGAGAAAAATTTACATTACAATTATTATCAACCAATTGACCAACAGATAATAAATTGGAAGCAAGTCCAGGTGCTACAAACACATCCCGAAAATCAGAGTTGAGGTCACCAACATTCGTGATGGAGAGAGCATTACCATCCGCAATTTGAATTTTCTGATTACCATGGTAAGAATGTAAATTGTGCAAGTATTCAGAAGAGGCTGTCATGTGATTGGATGCACCAGAATCAAGAAACCACGGGCAGGAAATATTCGAAGACTTACCCTGAATTCCCAAGGTTGAAAGAGCGGAAAGTACCATCTGTTGGATTATTTCAGGTTGGAGAGCACCACCATTAGATGGATTGGTGATGGAAGGACCAACTGCAGAGCTTGTACTAGCAGGAAATGCTTGCACCGAATGTTGTGCTGATCGTGGAGGACGGGTGGGACAATCAGAGATAATATGGCCCCGCTGCTTGCAATAATTACAAAACTTCTTACTGCAACTCTGAGCAAAATGTCCAAATTGTTTGCAAGAGAAACATTGGACATGTCGAATATCACGATCTTTACCTCTACTCTGAGGAGCATATGCAAACATAGCAGACTCAGAAATGACAACATCGTGAGACATGGATCCTTGAGTAGCAAGACGTTGTTCCTCTCTGAGAAGTTCACCAACACATGTATCTAAAGAAGGAACAGGATTCCTATTCAGCAAAGCACCTCTGACAACCTCAAATTCTGCACGAAGCTTCATGAGAAATTGATCTCGCCTACTAGTATTGTAGACCTCTTGGACATCCGCGAGAGAACTCTTGGGAACATCAACATGTATAATCGCAGATTGTTCTGTCCACAAATTCAAAAAACCAAAATAATATTCTTGAACAGACAGATTGCCTTGTTTGTAATTGGCAATGTCTAGCTCCAACTGAAAACGTTTAGCCGCGTTGTCTAGGTTATAGATACGCTTCAAGTAGTTCCACATTTCTTGGGCAGTGGAAAAAGATCGCAAATTATTAATCATGTGAGGATCAATAGTACCGAGAATCCAAGTGATAATCTGAGCATCTTCTATTTCCCATGCATCTAAGTCAGTTGTCTCTAACGGTGCCAAAGAGACATCGTCCAAGTGACTCCATAATCCTTTCCCTTTGACATACATCCGAAACTGGAATTCCCAAACACGATAATTCTTTCCGGTAAAACGAACACAAATATGATCTATCTCTTCGGAAGCCATAATATCAGAGATGACTTAAGAACAATTTTGTTAACGTAACAATTTTGTTAACGTGAAACAAGAAACACCAACGGAACACTGAAGAAAATACTTGCCGACACCAAATCAACACCCCAATTCAGGATACTCGCCGACACCAAAGTCAAAACCCTAATTCAGAATACTTGCCGACACCGAGTCAAAACCCTAATTCAGAATACTTGCCGACACCGATACGATAACACGATCAAAGCAAACACGATTTGTAAGCACCCGAGATTAGAATCGCAATCTTGGAAGAGATTACCGAGAACCGAGATGATTTCAATTACCGAGAAACGAGATCTACCGAGACGATTTCAAGAGCGACCCAGTGGGGTGTCGCTGAATAAAGCCAAGATTAACCTAAAACTCACAGGTTTGATCGAAAACCTACTGATACCATGTCAACAATTCTTGGCTTCATACCTTTCTCATTATTATTTCTCGTATATATAAAGGTTACAGGGCTATATCGGTAATTACACTAAATAATTACATTTAAACTAATTCCTATTCACAGTTCTACACTTCATCTTCATATTCTACTGCATTTTCTAATTGTAACCAAAGTACCTTTATTCAACAAATTGATAGAGAATATCGAAGGAAGGGAAGGGTTTATATTTTGATTTCTCTGTGCTACAGTGGGGAAGTGACAACTAGAGATGAAAGAAGCAAATGAAATTAACCAACTTTCTTAGTCTGTACCGCCAATTTTACTGGTTTATGCATGGCTTTCCGGTTTATATCCTGGTTCTTTTGCATGACGGTTTTTAGGACTAAACGGACCGGACACAGGTCCAGTTTTGATTAGCTTGATTTTGCAGATGGCTTTAGAGAAGTAAAGGGTTGTACTTCATGTTCAAGCAACCATATTAATAAATAATGGAAACCAATAAATATGATAGGTCAAACCCCAAGGATATGCATGGTTTGTTATTAGAATTAGACATAATTTGCAATGGGATTTGTGACATCATTTGGGTCATGTAGCCAGCCAACTTCACTAATCTGAAAAGGCACTACTTGGGTTGTAATAAAGATGGTTACAGTGAATGTATGGTGTTTACTAGTAGTTTTTCCCCCATGTAATACAGGTTGAATGAAACTTTATGCTAGGTATCACTTGCAGCCAATAGAGGAGCAGCCACTGTGTGGGGGCGGCTACTGGCCATCATGGCGAGGTTGGGAGTATCGTGGATTAACGGGGAAGCTGCAATAAGCACCTCTGCGAAGCAGAAATCGGGGCACATCTTGCCCGTGAGAGTGATTGTTGCGAAAAAAGTCTATTTTGCCCTTAAAAATTGAGACTTTAGAGGGGTATTACGGATATTTGGCATGCAAACCCTACTTTCTTCTTCCCCTCTTCTCTGCGAATGCATGAATGTCTTCATCCTTGCTGTGAACCACATACCATCTTCCTCCTTCTTTTCTTATGTTCCTATTTTTTCTCCAGTTTTTCTATTTTCCCCACTGTTCCTCTGCTCTTGTTTTCATATTATTATTTTTTCCCTATATTTTGTTTTATTTTTTCTCTATTCTCCCTCAGTTTTTATTTTCCCCTCAGACCTTTCTCTGTTTTTTCTTTTTCCCCTGTTGTGACTTTTTGTAGCTCATGATATTTCACGAGTTTTGAGTTATTGTTTTGATTTTACATTAAATACGTGTTTACAATATTCTTCGTGTAAAATCCTAACAATAATTAAATTGCGGCCATACCGCTATCCAATTTTGGAGTCGGCCGTTCCATGCCCGGGGTTTGACATCCTAGATTTTATGTTGTTTTCTATTTCAAATCTCTTCATTTTATCTTGGTTTGGGACTTTATTTGTTGTAATGAATGATAACAAACTTTCTTCCCCCCAGCACGCGCACGCGCACACACACAAAGTGTATTCTGCCTTTGGAAATCTTTGTAATCAGTTTCTTATATATAAAAAAACCATAGGTGGCAATTAAACATAATATAGTCAGAGTTTGTTGTTGCATTTTCATGTGAGAATATTATGTTTTGTTTACCATTCATTCATGAATTTCCACAATGCTTGATTTGATGTAGATTAATTCTGGGTTCAAATGACTAATATAACCAACTACTTTTAACTCTGGATCTTGTTGTGATTTGCTGCCCTTTCATATGCCAATTTTTTTCAAAGATTACTTAAGTTACAGTAATTATCTTGTATCATCACAGCATGTGTTGGAGAGAGGTAGACCTCAAGAAAGGAGCCAAATAATCAGCAAGCTGTCAGGACATGTTGTTCAATTCAGCCAGCATAAGTTTGCTTCGAATGTTGTGGAGAAATGTCTGGAGTATGGCGATCCCTCTGAACGGGAAGTATTTATTGTAGAGATTATTGGGCATGATGGACAAAATGATAATTTATTGGTAAGTTCTAACTCAGTAATGCTAATTACAGGCTAATTATTGTTCAGAGTTTTCCAATACCCCTGTTGTAAGTCCTTAGAATCATGGAACAATAGCTAATGCTTGCTTAACAGTAATAAGAGAAATGAATTTGCAAAAAAAAAAAAAAGGGTTCAGCAATAGAATAAAAGGTAATGGTGTGTAGTCTCACTGTATTATATATTTGTGCTTATCAGTTATCATGGGGCAACTAACTAAGCTTTCCATTGAGCTAGTAATACTTGGGATTAAACCTTTGTAAGACCTTCATACATCCAGTCACTTGCTTCCCCGTGGGTAAAATGACCAAATCTGAAGTCTCATTTTGGTCATGGCTCAACAGCTGGCCTTTTCTCCTCCGTGGCCTTTCTTTAACAACCATCACTAGTTTAGGAAAAACACTATAGTATCGTACTCAGACCTTAATCATCTCCATCCCTAGTCAGAGGCATTGATGCTAGATTTAGAAGACAAAAACAAGCTCAATCAAAACTTTACCTTTTTCTGTTGGGAAATGAAAAATATCTCTTAATTCTTGACTCAGCCTCGTTACGTGAGGTGGTTAAAATATTAAACTTAGTTATCCACTTTAGTCTCAACTGGATTTATTATTATACCTGGAAGGTATGAATTGGTAAATAGCTGTAATTGATGAATCTCTTGCTAATCAGTCATGTTAATAAATGTATCTCAACATAACATGCTACCCCTATCTACGTTAAGTATGCTATCTTTAGAATTTCAGTCTTAATTGTTTCCCTTTCTCTGAATAGAGTATATCTGAAAACCATTCTAGATGTACCTACATATCTAGTTTTTGAAAGTTCCGCAACATTCTCTAGTATCCATTTTTTACATTACTCAATTTTGGTATAGTAGATTTTTTGATCTCTAATGTTGGTAACATAGATTCTTTGATATTTAATGTTTGGTATCTTAAGGTTGAAATCTCTTAAGCATTACATGTAATGTGAATAATGCTTAAAAAATCTGATAGTTTTATAACTGGTGTGAATGGATGTCATTTTGGATTTTTACTCTATCTTACTTGATCATATTTTAATTTTCATTGTAGACGATGATGAAAGACCAATTTGCTAACTACGTGATCCAGAAGGTTATTGACATCTGTTCTGATAATCAGCGTGCAATATTACTCTCTCACATAAGAATCCATGCTAATGCTTTGAAGAAATATACTTACGGAAAACACATTGTGGCTCGTTTGGAACATCAATTTGGAGGTGTGTTCTTGTACTCTGTTTTAAAACTTTGTTACATTGGCAAAATTTAATAAAAATTGTTGCTACCTAAATACCTTAAAATTTAAATGACTGGGTTTGCTTAGTTGAATATGTGGAAATTAAGGAGGAAATCCTAATGAATGCTACTGCACACTGGTCTGATGCAACAAAAATGAGGAAAATAAAATGTTAATTTTTACTGTTTTTAAACATGTTCTCTGTTATCTAATTTCTCTCACTTTCCATCTACTCTACCAGGAAAACCTTAAATCTACATATGTAACTAACAATTAGGTTTCATCTGTCTTCTATTTTGTGTTTTTCTTTTTCAAAATATTACTATTGATAATATCCATTGGATTAATCTTACAGTTAGGAGTTTTTAAATAGAAACTAATCTAAAACAAGACAAATAAAGCACTAGTAACATATTATTTCCGACACCTGATGGGATTGAGTTCGATTCAAGTAGGACCTAGATCCACATGAATTCCATTCATTCATGAAGAGTGTTGCAAAGAAAGTGCATTGTTACTTGCTAGTTGCTAGCATTTCTCAATCAGAAATTTCTCTAACAGAAAATTTTAGCAAAACAAGGCACTGCTTGGTAAAGTTGTGTCTAAACACATCCACCCTGTCTTCTAGAGTGGAAAAAAAAATCGTAAAAGGACGCCGAATGGAGCATGAGAAGAAAACACTGGTACCTGTATTATGATGACTTGCTATCATGCACCTATTTTATGGCTTCTTATCATGTACTTGATTTTTGCATGCAGAGAATCAAACACCCGATTCATGATGAGATTCTAGAGGAAACATGAATCACCGGCAGTGCGGTAGCATGCTAACCCTACTCTGCTGATCGCCGATTGCCAGAAATAGCCGAGACATTGATCTTTGGTCCTGCCAATGAATATTATGTAGTTTTCTATTCCTGTGATTTCATAACTGCACCTTGATAGTTTCAGGAGACATTGGTATATACATGTACACTGTAAAACCTAATGTAATTATGTCATTCAAATAATTGATGGAAATGTTTGAGTATAATTATTTAGAAAGAAAACGCTTGATGTAAACTTTACTGTATCTTAGATACTTAATGTGTGGTTGGTTTTCCTAGAGTTCTGAACTCAATTCATTGTTATATGAACACATGTTTTCTGGTTCTAGCTACGCATCTTTTTAACTTTAAATGCCTTATATTTATATTGAACTGACTACGTTTTTAGGATTGTGTGAATAAGCATTTTTATTTTCAATGAAACTAACGCATAGTTTGACATTGGGAAAATGGTGATAAAAAATAAAAGTGAAAATAAGTTGGATAATACCATTATCATAATAGTAATAGTTTTACTATTCTTGCAAATATAAGAGTTTTATTTTTGCGTGTTTCTTTTCTTTTCTTGTAAATAAACTTTTTTGGACCTCTCATATTTTGTTTTAATTCATGTAAAATTTATTCAAATTCAAAATGATATATGATATAAATTTAATTGATATGTACCTCTTGACAATTAGTTAATAACTTTGATCATAAATGTTTGATGTTCGTAAATATTTAATTTTTATTTTAATCACGTATGTTTATTTCACTTGATTGAAAAATTGGAAAATATAAGGTTGTTAACTTTGTATTTGAACATAATCATCCTCTTCAACCACTAGGGGTATGTTCATATGATTTACTCTCCTCGGTGCATATATGAGCTACAAGCATCACAAATTGTGTTGGCTGATTCCTCAGTGCATATATGAGCTACAAGCATCACAAATTGTGTTGGCTGATGAATCAGCATTAAAACCAAAAGATTTTCACGAGTATGTGTTAAAGCAAGCGGGTAGAATAGACATTGTTGGTTATACAAGACAAGACCATAACAATTACCTTTGAACTAAAAGGAATCATTCATTAAGATATGGTGAAGTTGGTGCATTGTTGATGTATTTCAAAGGACAAATTGAAAAAGGGTCCAACACGAGGACATTCTCAAAACAACCACACTTTAGATTAGGTTCTTATGATACCCGAATCGAAAGGGGATTCAAAATGACTATCATTAATAGCATAATGCTCTCTAAGCTTCACTTAGGCCTGGTTATAGGATCTCACTCATAAGTGTGCATTAATGGAAGCAAGCAAAAATCCAAACTCATGGTGATGAATCTATATTAAATCGGAATACATTGGAGGTAGATGGCGATATAAGAGATGGATTATAGAATGGAACATCAAACTTGAATATAAAGTTGCAAGGAGAAAGAGAAGAAGTTATCATCACCATCATCTCACTGTCTAAGTTAGAGTATTAGAAACTTGCATACAAAGAGAAGTTAGAAAGAATAATTTGATTTTTTTTTCTCTCATGACACTCAAACATGAGACAAATAAGCAATAGTACACAAGATACATTGGTACTCTTTACAAGAAAAGGGGTAGCTTCATCATAATGCTACCAGGTTTCGTTGAGGCTGCTAAGGCGTGATCTGTATAAGTGGTTCTTTGCAAAATTCTCGTCGTAGGAGTGGTGGTCTTGCCAGGTGGAGGCTCCGAACAGGCTGCGTTTTTATCATGGACTGTTTTCTGGCTGCGTCTCTTTTTAATGAATCTCGCCTGCCCCAGATAAATTTCTTGCAGGCTATCGTTCCGGAAAATTTATTATCAGTTTATGCTGGCAGTGGAGTGATGAGCGTTAGAATTCATCTTGTATTGGTTAATGGAGCAGAATGTAGGCTTAATAGTATTGCTGTTTTTAGTTCATATGGATAGCTGTAGGGGTGTATTGGTGGTTAAGTTGTTTTACATTATAAGTCCAGGAGAAAGGTGTATTTTATGTGGTACTGGTGTGACAGAGGCATTTCTTATGCCTTCTGGTTATTTATAATATATAACTTCTTTTGGCTTTGCAAAAAAAAATATCATGTGCGACAAAACCTACTTTGAGTACAAGGACACATAATAACTTGTTGTAAATATTATAAAAACTTGTGATATATAAAGCTCAAGGTCATCCAACTCGCATTAAGAATTAAAACTATATAAAGACTTACTTTTTGATTATTTTAATCATCACAAAGAATCACACAAAAATACGATATATTATTGAAATAATCTTGCAAATAAACTTTAGAGAATTAACTTGAGAATTAAAAAAAACTTTAAAACGAAGAACATCTGGAGAACTTTTTTTACTGAAATCCAAGAAAGAATCAAATAAGTGATTTTATTGTATGCATTTTTCATTGGAAGTGTGAATATATATTTTGACATAAATATTTTTGTTTTGATGATTGACAAAAAAAAATTGAAGAACAAGGATGCAAAAAGCGTAAAAAAAAAGGAAATTTCTCTATAGACCTCCCAACCTTCTAGTCCACCTCTGGTGAAAAACTCAAACTACCCCTGACTTCGGAAGTTCATTTCCGAAATGCAAGAAAAAGGCGTTTTCGGAGATGCATCTCCGAAAGCGCTTTTTTTTTTTGAAAAAATTGTCTTATTTCGGAAGTTCATTTCCGAAAACAGCATTTCGGAAGTGAACTTCCGAAATACTGCGCGTTCTGCAGATTTAACAAAACACTCCCCCTCCCCCGTTCATTTACCCTAACTCAAATCAAAACACAACCCCTCTTCAAATTTTCTGCCAAAATCAAGTGTAAGATCAAAGAGCATTCCCAAGTCTTCTGCCAAACTTGTTTTTTCAAGTTTTAGATCTATTTGAATAAACTCTAATATGGTGTTTAGAAACTGAAAAAATCACATTAAGATAGGTTAGTACTGATATTAGGATGTTTAGTAGGCATAAAAGTAGTTTTGGTTTAGGTTTTTTGGGTCTGCCATTGGAGGCTGTATTGAAGGTCTGCGCAGGGGTGTTTCGGAAGTTCATTTCCGAAAATACCTCCATCCCAGTTTTCGGAAATGAACTTCCGAACTGTACCAGAAGTTCTTTTTTTTTTTTGTTTTTTCATTTGCCTCGCATATTAATCGATTTCGATTGTTTACAGGAACATGTCAGGCAACCAACCAGCACGCATCAGACAGGGGAGAGAGTCCCAGACTGCGTCGGCTAGACGCGAGCGGGCGGCGGCGCAATTGGCGTCGACCCAGGAACGGGGGCAGGGCCGGGGACGCCGTGTGCGAGTTCCCGTGGACGTGGGAGAGGGTACATCTGGTTCAGGATCTAGGAGTCGGCTGGCTCGGGCATCTTCTTCCCGCCAGCGAGAGGAGGAGGAGGAGGAGGAGGTGGCGGCAGTGACTTACCACGAGCCGGAGGGGGTACCGGAAGTTGACCCTCCAGCCGGGGAGGCGGATGAGCAGGAGGACGGCTATCCGGGAGGGCCCTTTGACACCTCTGTGCTGATTCACTACCACGATCACGTCGCTCGGCGGATTTGGGAGGGAGAGGTATTTTTTTTTAATTTAACCGTTTAATTGTCACCATTTTTTATAGTTTAACCGTTTATTTGTCGCTTATTTAATATATGTCGTTTATTTGTTTTTTTTTCAACAGGAGCGAGAGCCGTTGAAAATGGTGAACCACGCTCGGAAGATATTTAGTCTGTTTAAACCAACAGCTGAGTGGTTTAACGACCATGTGCGAGGTTCAGGGCTTTGCGGGCTCTGCATGACGGGTTACAAGACCATTAGCACCGGCATGCAGGGGGCATTTGTGGAGCGCTGGCACAAGGAGACGTCCTCTTTCCACCTGCCGGTTGGGGAGATGACGATCACCTTGCACGACGTGCAGTGTCTTCTCCACCTGCCTATTAGGGGGCCACTGTTGCACCACTCCCGAATCCAGAGGGTCGAGGCCATTGAGTGGATGACGCTCTATTTGGGCATGGAGCACGAGGTTGCTCACTTTGAGTGCGTCACGACATCTGGGCCTCATGTCCGGTTCACCATACTGAGCACTTATTTTGAGCACCACCTGGATGCGGCTGCCGAGGCTGAGGGTGACGAGCTATTCACACAGTATCACCGCGGCTGCGCTCTCCGGTGCTGGTACATGTATGTGGTAGGCGCTGCATGCTTTGTGGATAAGAGTGCCAGGTACGTCGACGTAACCTACCTCCGCTACTTCATGGACCTGGATACCGTTCACCAGTGGAACTGGGGGGCAGCTACTCTGGCATACCTCTACCAGAAGCTGAATGAGGCCTCCAACTGGAGGACGAGGCAGCTGGTCGGATCCTGCACACTACTTACGGTACGTTTTATTTTAACACATTATCGTATTTATTTATTTATTTATGTTTCGTATTTTTTTTAATACATTATTGTGTTTGTGTTTCAGAGCTGGATCATCTCCTACTTCTCCCGCATCCACGGCTTCCACATCGATCCTGCGTACGTTGACGCCATGCCCAGGGCCGCCAGATACGCTCTCCAGAGGGGGAACGATGCGGTGGGACCATACCGTTTGTACCTGGACCGCACGATGCACGACGACGTCACCTGGAGGCCGTTCGCCGGCTACGCTCAGATTGTCCCCTTTGACGACATTGCTCTATATTCAGGCTGGCTGGCATGCGGGACCGACATCATGGTCCGGTATCTCCCTGAGCGGTGCATGCGTCAGTTCGGATTCGTGCAACGGATACCCAGGTCACCCTTTGAGGCAGCTCCCGACACAGTGACCCGAGTGCAGCTCACTGCCATATGGGAGGACTGACAGCATCATGTGGTACCGCAGGAGTACCGTCTCACTCGGGTCACACAGGACTGGCACAGTGAGGAGGGGTACGTCACATGGTTCTACCGGGTGTCCCATCCTCTGCTGAGACCCGACGTTCCCGGCGCTTCTAGGCCAGGACATGAGGAGATCCTGGAGAACCAGCAGGACGAGGATGACCACGCCATTGATCTCCTGCCAATCTGCCAGCGGATAGAGATGCTCGGGCGGGACGCGTTGGATCGAGGTGTCGTTCATCAGGGCGGTCCAGATGCAGTCGCCGTGATGGAGATGATCGTCACTGATGCGGGCCGTGCGGCGGGGTACAGGCGGCAGAGGAGGGCCCAGGGTGAGAGGGTTAGGCACACCCAGTAGTGGTCGGGTTTATTTATTTTTTGTTTTCGGATTGTATCTTTAGCACACTATTTTTATTTGTTTCGGTTTGTATATATTATTTTCATCGGATTAGTATTTTTTTTGTTTATTTATCATATTAGTATTTTCAGTTTATCTATTGCTTATTTTATTTGGCGTTTACGTTTAATTAAAATGCGAGACTGTTTTAGATAAAACATAAAAAAAAACACAGTTTCTGCATAATTCGGAAATGAACTTCCGAATTCACCCCCATGAGGTGTTTTCGGAAGTTCATCTCCGAAGACACCCCCCATGAGGTGTTTTCGGAGATGCACTTCCGAATTATGAAAATTTTTTTTAAAAGAAGCGCTTCGGAAGTTCATTTCCGAAGCAGGGGTATTTTGGGATTTTCGCTGGGGGTGACCCCCATAGGGAGGTGGCTAAAGAAATTTTCAAAAAAAAATCAAACTTTCAAGTTTGATTTATTTTATTTTTATAAGTGGAAGGTCTGTTTGATAAGACCTAAAAAATAGCTTTTAGCTTTTAGCTTTTCAACTCACATTGATAAAAAAAACTCTGTTTGGTAACGCTATTTTATCTTTTAGCTTTTTTTCAAAAGCTATTTTAAGTAGCTTTTGAGTTTGTAGCTTTTAGCTTGTGACTTTTTTTTTCTTCATTTATACCCTTATTATTTTAATAAAATATTATTACCCTTTTTAATTAAAATGATCTTTTATGTCATTTTGTATCTATCAGCTAATGAAACAGATAATTTACGAAACACTCATGTTAACTTATCAACTATCAGTCACCACCTATAAACTATCAGCTACCAACTATCTGTTGTAAATTTTGATGATATTTCAAAAGTTTTAAATAGTTTTTGTCTCAATTTTAAGTGAAAAATAAGATAAAATATTTTTAAAGAAAATTACTATTATTATCATTTTATTTATAATTTAAAGCAAAAATTAACGTGGTTCATAATGACTTTATTATAATATTGACTTGACTTAGTTCAAGTCATTAAATACTATTCTCTTATATATATATATATATATATATATATATATATATATATATATATATATATATATATATATATATATATGGCTACTCTCTTACTTTTAAAAGTAGTAGAAAAATAAAATACTTTAACGTGATAATCTAATAAAACCTCTTTTATTCTTCCTTTTCTTTTGTTGCTTTTTTGTTTTTGGATTACATCTTCCGGTCATCTTAAAGAGTAGTTCTTGTTGTTCTGATACCTCATATTTATAATGAGAATATGGGAAGAACCTGTTTAATCCAGGGGGATTTGCGCTTATGAGGCGGATAAATATTATTAAGGACAGTGTTTTTACACGCCTCAGGTTTATATAATTGTTTATTATTTTGCAGGTCAAAGATCAATGATTACAAGAAAATGGAATCAAACTACATGGGTGATCAAATTCTACAACAATCTTAAGGATTTATCCTTTATCATGGTTGATGCTGTTAAATATTCAGGTTCTATATTTTCAAACTCATGTTATATGATGGCTAAAAGAGGCTTATGATTCTAAAAGTTTTAGTGTTATTTATCACTGGTAATATTATGTGAAAATAATTTTGTTCATGTTCCAAAATCATACAAAGTTATACAATTTTAACTGAATGATATTTTCTAAACATATTATAGAAATACTAGGGTTCACCGTAATCATGTTTTATTTTTAGAAATAAAAATGAATTTCTCTAATTAAGATAAAATATGACTGTCCTTAAATTTGGTTTGTTTGATTATTCTATTATATGAGATTTTTGTTATTGAAAAAATACAATAGGGAGATATTGTTATGAGTTGATAAAAGGAAAAGTGATATTATTATGAATGATTCGTTTGTTTTTATTTGGATGGTCCTATTACCAAAAATCAACATAATTATTTTTTTAAATATTGATTATATAGTCTTAATTATTAAACTAGTATATTATAAAAGTAAGTTGGAAAATAAACGTTTCTTTTATATGATATAAAAGTAAGTTAGAAACTGACATTATAAATATTATTATAATCATTAAAATACAAATTGGTTATGTTTCTAAATTAAATGTCTTTCATAATTACTGATTAATTGTAATTTCTGTGATTAATTGAAATTGAAATATGTTATCAAATAAAATAAATATTTTTAATGATAAATGTTTATTAGATCATTATGTGAATTTTTTTTGTCACAATTATTTAGTTGAATATAAATATGTAGTATATTCTACTAATAATTAGATAGATTTATTTTTTTATTTAATCGTTATCCATTTAATTTACTTTTACAAGAATATTATTGTTGAGAATATTCTTATAAAACTATGTTATGAAGGGATATAAATATTTTATTGAGATTGTGTTGTAATTGAACCGTTTTTCGTTACTGTTTCAAAATTGGTGCATCTAAAAATTTTTGAACGCATATTTATTTCTATTGTGATTTAATGAATATGAACTAACTATTTTTATGGAGTTTTTGTGCTTAATTTATTTGTGATACCAAAATTAATTTAGATGCTAATAATAATAATAATAATAATAATAATAATAATAATAATAATAATAATAATAATAATAATAATAATAATAATAATAATAATAATAATACATTTATTCACTTAATGTGCTTTAGTTGATTTGAATCGTATGCTTAATCCTCATTGATATTAGTTAAATATAAGTTAATATTATTTATCTCAATAAATAATTGAGTTAAAAATGTAGAATTGAAATATATTTTGTTATGACTCAAGTTTGTGTGAGTATTTAATATATCGATATGCTCATTTTTAATTTGTTTAGAATATATTTTAATGTGGGGGTATATAATAGTTATATTATAAGAATTTAATTTGATATAGGCATATATGTTTCGATAATAATATTTGAAATATGTTATTTAGTTATAAAATAGTACTTAATTATTTAAATATTAAGTAATTTGTGATACACACATGATATAAATGATAGAAATCAAGTGAAATAAATATGTGATTTTTTAGAAATAATCTTAGCATTGATGTATATATCCGTATGTATATAACTGTTGAGCACTTGATAAAATTATATAGTATTTGAAATACTATAAATTATTACATATGATATTTGTGAATTTGTCATTATATTAGCATAATATGATGATGTTTAATAAAGTTGATCATATAAGAATAACAATTTATGTGGATTATTATTTGTTCACATTTTATTGAGTTAATGTGGAATGAAGGAGTACACATATGACTTTGATTGTATAATTTTTAATATTTCATTATTTTTACTGTGTAAAAACTATTGGAAGATTAATGTTTAATTTTTTTTATGAGGAATGTAAAACTATTTTATGATGAATTTTAATCACATAAAATATTTAAAAAGAATATGCGAATTATAATGTTATTTTGAGAAGATGAGCCATTGTATTAAATTAATACAATGATGATAACTGATTATGCTTCGAATAAAAATAAATATATAAGTAAATTTATATATTTTTATTTGATAAGAAGTTGTCGCTTGAAAATCATTCAAGCAGACCTGCATAATACAGATTTATATGAATAGATTTGTGTTTATCATTATTAATAGTGTTGTCCTTTGAAAGTCATTCAAATAGACATGTATGGTTAATTCATAAGTAAATTTATTTATATATCCTTCGATATAATATTATCGTTGGAAGTGATGTCGCTTAGATGTCTAAGCAGACTTGAATAAGATTACTTGTGGATACCAAGTTTATTGAGTAAACATACGAGATTGATTGTCTTAGAGACGTCTTAGTCAATATTTATTTATGGAAGAAAATATGTGTTTTCCTAATTTTTGTAAAGTAGCTACTGAACAAACCTCTATTTATATGATGTCAGATCAAAGTGATCTTAGTCGATCCTTTGACAAAATCCCTAGGAAGAAATTTATTTGTGAACACATCGAGGGGAATTGGACTTAAGCCAATTGAAACTAACAAATGATGGGAACCCAACCTTTGTGATTGGAGATCCCATGAAAAAGGTTTATATGGGTAAGAACAAGTCACTTGTTAGTTCTGCTAGCACCAAAAATTATTTGATTAATTTTTGTTTGCGTCCTTTTCCTACGGTGTAATTGAGAAAGTGCTAGACACGGCATTATTGAAAGGATAAGCTTATGTAGCTTTTAATGAATTTCATATCCTTTATAGTTATAGGTGGTGTATGATTTGCAGCATACACTTGATGAAATCACCTATGTGAGTGTTGAGTGGGCCGCTTGTATGAGATCTTGACGAAATCTCTAGAGCACTCATGAAATAACCAGGCACGCGCACGGCCTATTACCGCACCACAGCGTCAACAACAAGAACCGTGGGGGTGTGATGTGAGTGGTAGACCTCTAACATACATACAGTGTCTTTGGTTTATATAGCTTGCTACACCAATTTCACTGTATGTTAAGTACTATCATTCTAGGACTAGTTCATATAGCTTGCTGCACTAGTTTGATGCATCACATCCATGATGTTAATCCATGAAATTCTTTTATACAACTTTTAATAACTTTTGAAATATGTCGGGGATTGTTGTAAATTTTGATGATATTTTAAAAGTTTTAAATAGTTTTTGTCTCAATTTTAAGTGAAAAATAAGATAAAATATTTTTAAAGAAAATTACTATTATTATTATTATTTTATTTATAACTTAAAGCAAAAATTAATGTGGTTCATAATGACTTTATTATAATATTGACTTGACTTAGTCCAAGTCATTGAATACTATTCTCTTATATGTATATATATGTCTACTCTCTTACTTTTAGAAATAGTAGAAAAAATAAAATACTTTAACGTGATAATCTAACAAAACCTCTTTTATTCTTCCTTTTCTTTTGTTGCTCTTTTGTTTTTGGATTACATCTTCCGGTCATCTCAAAGAGTAGTTCTTATTGTTCTGATACCTCAGATTTATAATGAGAATCTGGGAAGAACCTGTTGAATCCTGGGGGATTTGCATTTATGAGGCGGATAAATTATTAAGGACAGTGTTTTTACACGTCTCAGGTTTATATAATTGTTTATTATTTTGCAGGTCAAAGATCAGTGATTACAAGAAAATGGAATCAAACTACATGGGTGATCAAATTCTACAACACTATCAGCTACCAACTACCAACTATAAGCTATCAGCTACCAGCTTGTTTTACCAATCAGAGTCGAAATAAAGCTCTTGAAATAAAATAAATCTTACGTTCACATTATATTTCATTTAAACTTATTTTTAATTTTTGTGATATGCATTCATATATATAGTAAATACTCTCTCTCTCTCTCTCATATATATGCATGTAAAAAAAAGGCTAATTATAGGTTTTTCCCAGTACACTCTCTCATGTCCAACATTTTTCTATGTTGGGGGTGTTACTAGGAACACTGATACAAAGTTGAGGATTATGCACATTTGTGGGAGACACACCGCTTATTCACCTAAAACCTTAAGGTGATAGTTGAGTGAGTTTTCCGTCTTATAAATGCTCAAGTCACCACATTCCTATTCAATGTGAGACTATTTCTCTACTTACTCACACTTGAATTATTATTCTAACACTCCCTCTCAAGTGTGAGTCCACAATGCTCCCCACTTACAGTCTGATCGATAAGCTTTGATAATATATTAGAATTTGAGTTTGACATAAGACACCCTCAAAAAACAAACTTATAAGATGAGGGTATGACTCTATATAAACTATTTTAAAGTTTTATCTCTATCAATGTAAGACTTGGAATTTTCTCAATAAAGTGTTTATAGGTTCCTACCCAAGTTAAACACCAGATTAACGATTGTCAAAAAAGTCCATACTAAATCATCATCTTATTAAAAATGGTTGATTATGTTTTTTTTCTTCATATCTAATGTTACAGTTTTTTTAAAAAATATTTTCAAATTTTAATTCTTCCAAACTTTTTTTTGGGTACAATGGAGGGCCGAGGCCCAAGAAAGAAAGGACTACAACGAGGCTAACCTCGGAACCGAATGACCTGATTCATCGTTGTAAAGTAATTGCGATATGAAAACCGGATGCTCATCGCCGAATCTAAGGTCTTCTCCACAAGTGGCTCCAAATTTAGCTAACGCGTCTGCACAGTCATTTTCTTCTCTATAGTAGTGAGATAATTTAATGTCTCTCATATCCTTAACAAGACAGGTGATTGCTTCACCAAGGATGAGCTATCCATATCAAGCGCAAACCCTGTATTCACCATGGTTACAAATGTACTCGAATCCACATTCGGTTCGACTTTCGTAAAGCATAACTTGTTGGCAAGCTTGAGCCCTTCAAAGACACACAAAGCTCTGCTCGAATAACACTGCAATTACCTAAGAACTTAGAGAAACCCCATTTGCAGTCTCCGTCGGTCCCTCTGATAATTCTTCCACAACCAACATTTTTGTCTCTAATTCTTACACCATCAGTGTTAAGTTTCACACACCCTGTTTCCGACGGTTTCCAGCTCACCCAAATCACTATCTTCTCACTTCGGGCAATCATCATATTCTTCTTCATGACCTTTACATATTCTTCCAAACTTTTAATTACAAATTAGCCTTTTTTCTTTCTTTTAAGTTTGTGTTGCATGACATGTCATTGATACAAATTTAAAATATTTAAACTATTTAATTTTTAAGATTTATTAATTTATCTATAACATTAAATTAATGATATTTTATGGTCCTTAAAACGATGTCATACAAAAGACAATTTAAAACATCATATGATTTTTTTTAAAGATTTAATATAAAAATATAGAAATTTTTGTTAATTTTTTTAAATTTTTTTAGAAGAATTAATATTAAAATTAAAAAATTAAAAGATTGAAAAACTTATTCAACTCAATTGATCAATTGAAAAATATACGTCATAACATACGTGCAATCTAAAGAGTAGCACGTCTATAACCTAACACTTTGTCAACATTGGTGTGCTAAATTAATTAAGTATACTTATTTAATTAATATTTGTATAAATTTCTTCCAAACTCATCATTATGTAGTAGATTTAAAAAGCGAATTTCTGGAAAGGCTACCAATGCGATTGCACTAGACGGTGGGTAGGTGTCTTTGGGTCGTACTTTAAACTGTACTTTAAACTAGTAACAAATTCGTACATTCGCACGAGTTTTCGTACGGGACGCGCATTTGTTGTAGATGTATATTTTTTAATAGAAAAATGTCTGGTACCCGTAAAAAATAAATAATTAAATGTATAGAAAAATGTCTGATACCCGTGAAAAAATAATAATTAAACCCTTAAATATATAAAAAATGTCTGATACCCGAAAAAAATAATAATTAAATATATAAAAAAATATCTGGTACCCGTAAAAAATAATAATTGAATGTATAGAAAAATATCTGGTACCCGTGAAAAAAAATTAAATATTTTAATCAATAACTTCATGTTCTCATTAATTTTTAATATTTTGATCAATAATTTGACAGTCCCGTTAATATTCAATATTTTAAACAGTCACTTTACGTTCCCGTTATAATTATTTTAATTTGGTGTTATAAAAAATAAAAATTATCATCTTAGTAAAATATTATTTTCAACATCGAAATTATCATTTTTAAATATATGTAATTATAGGTAAACAAATTATTATTTCATATTCTCTTCATGATAATAATTATATAATATATAAAGAAATTGCTACTCATTCATGTTATGCATACAAAAACACACACAAAAAAATTCAATAAGAAAAAATTGTTGTTATATTTCTTCATCCAGAAAAAATAATTCAAATCAAAAATTAAATTTATTTATATATTATATTTTGATATGCGTTTAATATATAACTGCAAAATAGTATTATATAGAATGAATTTTGAGGACTATATATAATGGCTAGTGTAATTTATTATATTTCATTTTTAATTGAAGTCATTAGTCAAATTTGACATTAACTCAATAAAGATTTAATATGTTGAGATCATATGCACCATATAAAGTAATTATACAATCATTTCAAAATAAAAGAAGTGTGAGCATAGGTAGAGTAGGAAAAGAAAAAAAAGTTCTGTTTCCAAGAAAAATTTGTTTAATTTTTTAATTAGAAATATTGAAACATGCAATAGAAAGTAATGGAAATAATGCAAGAGTATTAAAAGTAAAAAAGCTGGAAGGAGAAGTGTTCCACGTGGCACCATAATAAAATAAAAGGGCGGATTAGTACTTTTCAGAACAATTTGTTTTCTTATATTATAGATTAGAATATTTCTTTTTTTCAATTTAAATTATAATATTTGTGCTTATGGAAATCAATTTATTTGACCTTAATTTTAAGACTTTATTTGTGTTCAAAAATAAAATAAAATAGAGAGGTGCTTGCACCTCTGACTTTTAACGAATTGTGTAATTTAATATTATTTCCGTTCTTAAATATAAGACTCCATAATTAAATTACAGAAATTAAGAAAATTTGTTAGAATAATAAATTTATAGACTATTTTATATAATTTTATAAATTTATCTTTAGAAGAGAGAAATAATCAATGTGTACGTAACTGTAATATAATTAGGATATATATTTGAAAAAAAATAATTAATACACTTAAAAAGTTGATTAGATCTTATAATTAAAGACGAAGGTAGTATTAAAAATAGTAAAAACTTTGTGTCCTCTTAAGAAAGAATGTAATTCTTAATAAGGGTTTTAAATATTTAGATGTATTTTATCTTTTTAATTATTTAATTTTAAAAAGTCATATCAAGTAGTTTGATATAGTTAGGTGTAGGGGTGGTAAAACAGATCCGTCTTGTTGGGCATGTCCGTTTTGCTTGCACTTTTGTGTGGGACAGGCTAAGGTTTTAGCCCCTCACCCTTTAATGTGACCGTCCCGTCCCGCCCTGTTTTTTATGCAAATTTTTGCGGGAATTTACATTAACATAAATTTTGTATTTTTAGATATAAAATGTGTAGTGCACGCGAGCTTAGCCCGCCCCTGCCATCACTTTTTGTGGGACAGGCCAGAGTTTTAGGTCCGCACCCTCAATAATGACTGCTCCGCCCTATTTTTTTTGTAGGCTTTTGCAACGCAGGTCTTAATGATGCGGGTATGTTGTTGCCACCCCTAATTAGGTGTCATGAAAATAAATGTCAATGCATCTTAAATTAAACTCGAGAAAATTTGGAAAGAGAATGTTGAGAAATGATTAAAAACTACCAAAATGTCTATCTTAAAAACTACCAAATAACCAAAATTGTTCAAAAAAATAAAAACAAAAATTACACAATCAAAATATTAAAAATTTAAAGTGCAATTAAATTAAATTTTAATTATTATGATTCTTTATCTTAAGGCTTTAAAGGATTAATTTGGTAAGTTACGCACATAAAATATTTAATTTATATCTTAAAAAGTTCATTAAATAGAGAATAGCAAGGATGGATACTTTGACAGTGTTACTAGTAATTTAGTAGTAATGAGCCTCCAACACAATTTAATGGGCCTTCAGTAGCTTAGAAGGAATCTATCTGACACTTTCATTTGGACATGACACACCTACATTAGAGAATTTCTTTATGCACCCTAATAATAGTTTGAAATGTTATTAGGGCTGTTAAAAATTAGGTTAATGATGTTTAATGAAGTTATTGATGCTCAATGATATTGTTTGTATGTAAAAAAATATATTTTGTATGAGTTAGGGCAAAAAATGGAAACTGTAAAAAATGACTGTCGCATGTAAGTGCATCTCCGAAAACACCTCTGACCAGTTTCGAATATGCACTTCTAAAATTTGCTCTGAACTATTTTTTATTTTATTTTAAATTTCACCTTGTATGTTCACTTTATCCATGTATTTTAACGTTGCTTGCAATTTTGTGCTATAATAGTTGATCTTCTTTATTCTTAATCTCACCATGCTTGTACGACATATATATGTTTTAATTTTTACAGGAAAATGGCTGAAAACGAACTGATCGAGAGAGTCCCAGTTCAAGGAGTGACTCGGGGACGGGGACAAGTCCCAGTCGCAGTCCAAATGGATAAGGCTCCTGCAGGATCCTTGTATGCACCGAGGAGTCGGCTGCCTCGGCGTCTTCCTCTCGTGAGGTTAGCCGGGAGGAGGAGAAGGAGGTACATAAGGAGGAGAAGGTTCCCGAGGTTCACCCTGAGCACGACGATGATGGTCAGGACAATGCTCATGATGCACAGGATGATGGCTACCCAGACGGGCCTTCAGACACGTCCGTCTTGATATACTATCATGACCTTGTCGCTCGACATATTTGGGACGACGAGATTGTTTTTTTATTTCATTTTCTAATTTAACCGTTTTAATTACAAATTGTTGAAATGAATTCAAACGGTTTAACTAACATTAATGTTTTTTTTGTTGTGACAGGAATGGGCGCCCATAAAATCCGTGAACCATTCGTGAATTTTTTTTGAGATGTTTAAACCACAGGCTCAGTGGTTTAATGATGTTGTAGCTGGATCCGGGCTTGGCGGGTTATGCATGACCGAATATAGTACCATTAGCCACGGCATGCAAGGGGCATTTGCCGAGAGGTGACACAAGGAGACGCAATCATTCCACTATCCTGTTGGGGAATTGACGATCACCCTCCACGATGTGGCCTATCTGCTTCACCTGTCGATCAAAGGGAGGTTATTGGACCGCGAGTTGAGGCCACTGATCTCCTATCGATATGCCAGCGGATACAGTTGATTGGACAAGAGACATTAGAGAGAGGGATCATTGAGCAAGGCGTTTTAGAGGCAGTTTTCATAGTGTAGAGGGTGGTCAGTATGGTGTCTGATGCGGCGGTGTATAAGAGGCAGAGGAGGTCGCAGAGAGTTCGCATTAAGCATACTCAGTAGTAGTTGCCTATTTATGTTTTATTTATGACTTTTTTTCAGTGTTGTAATATTTTGACATTTTGCATTTGTCCGAACAACTATTTTTATTTATATTGTAAAGGACTTTGACACTGTTTCGGCACACTCAATGAAGCCATTAGTAATAAAATTGTTACTAACAAAATATACGCTTGTTATCATCAAAACTAGATTCTGAACAAAGATTCTCAATCTTGTTTCAACACATATGAATAAATCAGGACAAATCAGTGTGAAAAAGTGCAAAACAAAAGAAATCTGGAAGCAAGTGCACAATGGCAGAAGCTGACTCGGGCGCCAGTGTCCCACGACACGGCCGTGTCAGCCCAAATGCAAGAAAAGAAGATCCTGGAACATGGTCAGAAGCTGACACGGGCACCAGTGTCAGGTGACACGGCCGTGTCAGTTGAAGAGGCAAAAAAAATGTGTGTAAAGCAGGATCAGAAGCTGACACGGGCGCCAGTGTCAGGTGACACGGCCGTGTGAGCAGTTACGCTCATATTTTTGGTTTTTTTGAGTTTTTGAATTTTTTGATTCATTAAGGGTAATTTAGACATCTTGCATTGCTGAGGAGTGACCTAACACTATTTAGAACTAGTTTTTGAAGATACTCTAGACTTTTTGGCCGAGAGAAGAAGCACGATTGAAGATTGGAGAAAACAAGGGTTTGGGATAGAAAAAGGTTTTCACGAACGGAAGCGATTGAAGATCAACTTTCATCTCAATTCTTGTAATGTCTCTATTTTATATTCCATTTTCTTTGAACGATATGAGTAGTTAATACCCTCAATGCTAGGGGTGTCCCTGATTTGATTCTGTAATGATTTTGAATATCTGAGTTCATCAATAGATTTGTTTTCTTATTCAATTTAATTGTACAAGGTTTTTATTCTTTCTTTGTCGGACCAACAAGATTGATTTACGGTTAACAACTAGTTGTACCGAGGTTGTTAAGGTTTTGTACGATTAGACTATAGTAGATATCTCCTAGGAATAGGGATACCCTATAGTTATCGGTTAACTCTTGATAAAAGAAAGACTTGATTTCATCATAATTCACTAAGGAATTAGGATTTTTGATGAATGTTCAAAGGTTTTCCTACTAAGGAATTAATGGAAAATAATCTAAAGGGCAGTAATTAAAGATTATGAACTTGTTGAAGAAATCTTGATTAAAGGTTATTACAGGGCAAATCATACACTTTACCATAGCATGCTCTCATATTTGTTAAACCACTTAGTCAATTTTCTGTTATTTTTATTTATTGTTAATTTATAATTGCAAATCAAAACCCCAATTTAAGTTTTTGTTTAATTGAATTAAGAATTGGAACTCTGTATTGATACGCAACCCTTGAGATCGATATTCGGGGAATTTCCCCTTTATTACTTTAGAGGCAAAATAGTACACTTGCTATTTTAGTGATCACCTATGTAGGCTGGGCCATAGGCCCCTGTCGGTCTGGCTTATTTCCACCCCTAGCTACAACTTGGTTCAAGTCACATATTTATGAAAAATAAACTGTCTCTTGTGAGATTTATTCTCTTTATTTACACTAATTCTTATCGCTTGTATATCTAACGCATGACTACCTTTAAGCAATAATCACTTTATCTGACTAAAACTTCTTGTACAAGTTTAAAAAACAATTGATGTTTAACAATTCAAACATATTTTTGTCCTTTGATTATTTATCTCAAACATTTCAAATGTTTCTTTTCTTATACCTATTTTTTCTTCTACTTTAAAAGAACATCTCTACATAATTCCTTGAAAACCAATAGAAAGTAAAATTGAAAAATTTGAGGCCTTTTAGTTTATAAGAGAATGTTAAACTCTCTTGTATTAATGTGAGGGATTAATTTTCTCACCCTTATGGGGGATTTTTCACCATGGTGAAAAGTCACAATTGCACCTTTTTCACACTCATCAACACAAATTGGTGAGCCACCCTTATTTTGTCAAAAGTTAATCCAGAGATGTATCTCCGTATCAACATAAGGGTGATTCTGGAGATACATCTCTGTAAAAACTATTAATTCAAAGTTTAGGAAGTTTTACGGAGATGCATCTCTGGGCGTGTTTTATTCATAAATCAGCACAAGACCTTTCCCTCATCCTTCTTCATTTGTTGAAAAGTCATTAAACCCCTCATTGGAGCTCTTTTACTGCAAAGTCATTTCCAAACCCCATTTGAGCAAGTTTATTCAATTTTACTCACTCCATTATACTTCATTTGCTACAAAGTCATTCATTTCTTTCAAGCTTCCCATACACAACTATAATTTGATAAGTTTCTCCTTTCATTTCTGTTTTTGAGTTTGGAATAATATTTTAGGTGTTGGAACAAGTTTGGTTCTGCAACTATTCCCTAAATTTTCATGATAACAAAGAAATATATAGAGAACAACTTTGTACTCTAATGGTTTGTTAAGTGCGCGGATTTTGACATCTAAACTTTGGACTCTGGACCAGTGAAGTTCTGGACTATGAACTAGCAACTCTGAACTCTGGACATCAAACACACTCTGAACCATGGAAAAATACAAAGATGTGTTTACAAGCAAATCTGCATCTGAAAGCATCAAGTCAACTCTCGAAAGAATTTTATCCATAATGACTTTGATGATTCAAGACTCTAAAGTCTCAATATTCTCAAGATTTTTAGACCAACTCTGAACTCTGATCAAGGTTCAACAACTTATATTCGAACCTCTAACTCAAGAAGTTAATTCTGAGAGAAGATAGTGTAGGATATATTAAAATATTATAAAATTAAATATCTTCTTCAGTTTCCTGCGAAATAGGATAAAGAACTGTACTGCTGTACCAACTTTTTTAACATGTACCATCCTTCCTATCACTATGCTAAAGCACCACTATACTACTGTACAATCAAACATCTTCATGCAAGCTATGATATTAAGAAGTTCCAACTTCACCTTTAAACGGATATATTCATCATCTATATAAAGGAGTCTTTGAAGCATGGGAAAATAACAATGAAAGAAATTATGAGAAACTACACAAAGAAGACAACATTTGCTTATAAAGCCTTATTCTTTTTCATTCTTTGTCAGAAAATCTTGTTGCATTGAAATTGTGTGTATCAGCTTTCTTAGAAGCACTTTGTAAACAAAAAATATTGTAATTTTAACTTGTTAGTTAATTTCCCTGAGGGACTAAGGTATAGTCAGAATCCTTGAGAAGATATTGGTTACGCTCATTGTGGTTGTAATCAAAGTTTTTGATTAGTAGATTAAATCCTTGTTGAGAAGGAAAAATCACCTTGGCAGGTGGATTGGAGGTAACCTAGTTAACGGTGAACCAGGATAAAAATACTTTGTTCCTTATCATTGTTGCATTTGTGTATATTTTGTTTTGGTGATTAAAAAAGATTTAATTTTTAAACCTAATTCAACCCCCTTTCTTGTGTTTCATTGAAACTTCATTAGGTAACATAGGTTATTTAAGATGCATTAAACTTCATTAGGTACTATAGACATGAATTACCATTTGGTTGGAGTTTAGGTCAACAACGAGGTTTGTGCCATTTCTGTAAGTCGCGAGTTCATCGAGAGATGCATCTTCGGATTATGTCTGAATGGTTTTAGGATATGTATATTCAAATATAGCCTAAATGCGTTTTGATGTAATTTTATCGTTTTATTATAGGTGCAATGGCTGAAAACAACATGGACAGAATTAGTTTCGATCGTGTGTTCCAACTCTCGTTTATATAACGTGAGAGGGCCAGGGGCAGGACCACGAATCGATAATACCTTGTTTTATGGTTCATCAGGTTGCGCTTTACAACCATATGGTTCTACTTCCCAAAGTCTCCCGTCTTAGGTATCTACTTCACGGGGCCACGTGTCTCCTGCTTATGAAGCCCCTAAAGCTCCTGAAGAAGCCCTTGAAACCTATAAGGCCAATCAGGAGGAAACCGTTGCTAATGTAGATGCCCCTGTAGATAGTTATCCAGGACACCAATTTGACACCTTCTTATTTCATCTCTATGAAGATCATGCTACTAGGCATGTCTGAGAAGGAGATGTATATTTATTTACTTTTGTATTACATCTGTTTTAATCAAATTTGACCGCGATTTGGTGGTGATATATTTTTTTATAAGAGTGTCCATATTTAAAATCCATAAACCTTAGAAGGAAGATATTGGATTTGGAACAGCCTGGAGATGGATGGTTCATAGATGTTATCTGCTACTATGGGCTTGATGGTTTATGTGTTGATGTGTACAAGACCATAAATGCATGCGGCATTTGCATAGATATGGCATTTAGAAATGTCATTTTTCCACATTCTTCTTGGCGAGATGACCATCACCTTGGATGATGTCTCATGCCTCCTATATCTTTCCATTAGAGGAAAATTACTGAACCACAAAAGGCTCAATCGAGAGGAAGCCAACGAGATGATGGTTACATATTTGGGGGCTAACCCAGTCGAGGCTGCAAATGAGGTAGCTGACACCAAAGGTGCTCATGCTATATTTAAATTCTTTGAATAAATTTATCAACCAACTGCAGATGGATGTGAATTCTGAAGATAGTGATATGTAGGTTGAGTATCACCGACATTGTACATTGAAGTGTTACCTCTTGTTCATGGTTGACACGTCTATGTTTGTGGACAAAAGTGCAACATGTATCGATGTGGTATATCTTAAATACTTCACCAACTTAATGATATTCACTAGTACAACTAGGGGAGCCGCCTATTTGGTCTACCTATACTCTGAATGGGGGAAAGTTGTCTTTGGAAGACTAAGCTGTTGATAGGAAACTGCGTGTTGCTTACGGTAATTTACTGTTACTAATATTTTCATAATTTTTTTGTTACATTTGTTAATAACATTTTACCTGATCCTTTTTCAGGGGTGGATCATCTCTCACTTTCCTTGCACCTTCGGGTGAGAACCTGTACCTGACTATACTGAGGATTGGCCTCATGATGTCACATTTTTCCCCGTACATGGGGGAATCAGGCGATCGAGTCCTTTTGGATGATATTGACCATCCTGTAGTTGATGGCGTTGCCTTTTTTTCCCTACGGTGCTCACCTCCAGACGTGTTAGCTGGACGTCATTTTGTTGTACTCCATATGGTTGGCTTGTGGGTCAGGTCTGATGTATGTGTATCTGCTTGAGCGAGTGATGCGCCAATTTGGATATTTGTAGGTTATTTCGAGATACCCCATAGAGTTTGTTCCTCCTACTGTCCGCCGCAAAGATCTTGATGCCATACTTGAGGATCTTGAGAGTCGTTTGGTACCAGAGGACTATCGGAGGGTGCCAGCTCTTGTACAAAAGATTTATGCAGACGGCTACGTCACATGGTTATATAGGGTGTCACATCCTATCATGACACCAGACGCTCCTGGAATACCACCTAGATCGTCTAATCTTGAGGCACTAGAGGCTAGGAATGACCACACCCAGTACATACGCAACGTCTATCGACGTATTATGGATATGGCGAGATCGAGCATAGATGCATGAGTTTTGAGGAAGGCAACCCCCAATTGGCTCTCGTAGAAGGCATTATTGCCGAGGCACATAATGCCTTGCAGTACAAGCGGAGAAGTCGGGGGAATAAGTTATTTATGGTCGGTACATTTTGAATTTACTTTAATTAATGTATGTTTTTTTTTAGTGTTTATGTTGTATGTTTGAATCAATTAATGTACGTGTTTTCTAATTTATGGCATGAAATCACCTAAAATATAAGTTAATCTAAAAAATTACAAAGTTAGAATAATGTTGTTGCCTAGACAACATTTATGAGGGTTTTCAGAAATACATCTCTTAAATATCCTCTATTGTGTGCAATAAACAAACTATCAATAATTTAAAATAAATTCAAAGGATTTTACAAAAATGTGTTTTCAAATCCACCTCAAATATTTACAGTGATGCATTTCCACATTATATTTTGACAAAATGAAGTTGAATTACAATTGTGATTTTAAATATGTTAGGAGATGCATTCCCAATTTTTTTTTTTTTTTTTCGGAAGTATGAAGCACATTCAATAAGTGGAATAATGTGATCTATCGAAACTGTGGTTTAAAAGGTGGCCCACAGGCCCTAGCATCGATAGAAAGTAGAATAATGGTTGGAGACAAAAACTCCTTCACAAGCCTCGTACATCTCTCTCACAAGTTCCTTTCTCAACTTGTACATGATTGACAATTATGGAAGTATTAAATTCAGTGATGCAAACTTCAATTTGGTATTGTACATTTCTAACCTCCAAGTCCATGTTGTTAAATGCAAGTTTGAACTTTGGACCCATACATCGTGTTCATTTTTTATAGTACTATTTTTTAATTCTATTTTTAGTATATTAAGGGTAGGAAGCAATTCCATTTTGCATGATATATGCCTCTTAGACTTTGCTTGCGAAAAACGCTAACAACCAAAGTTTGTTTTTCACAACAAAGTTAAACTCCAACTTTACAAAATGAAGAAAACATTTGATCATCATTACCACAAGAAATTTCGTTAATGAACCATGTTTTGTTTTCTGTTTTTGTCTGGAGTTGTGTTGTGTACAACCATGTTTTGACATTAATTAAACATGAAGCTACATATATTCCACACAAAATAAAAATAAAATAAAGTTTAGAAATGGTAATAGTACTGGTTGAAAATAATTTTTTAGGTTAAATATACAAAACTCTCTCATATAATATATAAGCGAAAGTGAAATTCATTTTTTCCTCTGTGAAAACGCAATTTTTTATCACCTCTTTAAAATGTTAAAATTTATATCTTTTATCTTCTAATTTCACAAGTTACCTCCTGTAATATATTTTTTTATTTACCTCCTCAAATTCAGTGTTATATTTGCACACTTAAAGAAGAAATCCAAATTAAAAAATATTACAGAAAGTAATCCAAAAAAATATATATTACAACGGGATAAAACGAATTTTGCTTATATTACAGGAGATAAAGTGGTATTAACATTAATTTTTTTACAGACAAATGTTTGAAAATTAAATATCTTATAGTAGTAATACAATTTTACCTTAAAATATTTTGGAACAGAATTCTAGTATAGAAAATTATTTTTTGATAAAAACTTTGGTATATTAATAGGATCTATAGAAAAATTGAAACTTGTGACACTCTTCAAGCTTAGATATATCACTTTGAAGGAACACATGTAGCTTGGGTTGGATATCACTTTGAAGGAACACATTTTTCATCTCATTGTAAAAAATGATTCGAAGATTCTGGTAGACATTGTTATGGGCAATCGAAAATGTACTGAGGTAGTTCCTACTTTAATGATGCACATTCAAAAAATCTAGTGTTTGATTGACATGTCAAGTTGCATCATACTTGGAAGGAAGAAAATCATGATGTTGATTGGCTATCTAGTTGTAGTCTCTTTGAAGTATCTCCGAGTTGTACTTATGTGGAGACTGGAGACTCACTCTTTTTAATGAGCTTCATAAACTATTTTTTGATGACATCTGTCATCTCTGAAGCTTGCATGTTTAGAATACTCGTTTAATTGTGTAATTTTGTCTTTAAGCTTAGAACTTCCTTTATACCAAAAATATAATGGAAAAATAATAACGAAATACAATAAGTTTTTAGGAGATGATTTTCAGTTGTCCTCGCAATAAAAAATCTCACATTTTTTAAGTATGTTTTAAAATCATGTAGGTGTTAAATGGGCTTAGATCCCATCCCAAAATCTATCTTAATATGAGGGTTCCAAACATGTTTATACATCTACAAACAATTTCAATACTCACTCTCACGTATAGCATGAATTTATTTACCTAGAATTTTGGTAAACAACCGTTAATTTTTATTAAACTTTATTTTGCAGAATCAATTAGTAAATCTCAAGACTTTATTGTGCTATAGTGTGTTTTAATATTGTTTGACTTGTGTTTAATGCGCAAAAGACAAAATATTAAAAAGAATAATGCACTGAATTTAAGGAAATGACAGGAAAGAAAGGCATAAAAAGTAACATGAACTTGTGAAATAAAGAAAAATTGTTGCATGAATATAAAATGGTACGCATACGTACATTTTCAAAAAGTAACATTTGTTTCTCATTTTAGCACAGAGATTAAGAGTTTTCTTTAGTAACATAGGAATGCGGACCCTAAAAACTACCAACAGCTCTACTTATATAGACATCTAAAATAGTAACTGCCCTAACGCCCATCAGGCCTCCACGTACCTCAGAGAAAAATGTCTGCTCTTATCCACTTAAGTTCGACTTCAACCAACCTCTGACTAGAAAACATGTGAATATTTCCAAGTCTTTTCTTCTAAGTATAATACTAGTGAAACCTATCACTTTCGACCGTGTACTATTGAAGTTGATAGCCCTTCGACCAAACACTCCCAAAACTTCTCATTTTGAATTAACATGCTTTCAAATCACACTGTAAACAGTAAGTCGAAATTCAAGGGTAACATGATTTGAGTCTAATTATCACATTGTAGAACTTAGCCTTGAAGGTTCGAAAAACACAATAAGGGGATTGGATTGGGTTTTTGATAAAATAAAAACTTATGACACGTTTGGTTATCCTGGTTCGTTTGAACTCAAACTACTGCAGTCCACCCGCCAAGGTGATTTTGCCTCTCTCTTACGAGGACTTAGTCCACTAAATCAAACTTGATTACAACAACGTTCACAATGAAAACCGTCAAAATCTTCTTGAGATAAACCACAACCCGGTTTCTCAAGGAACAATAACAACAAAACTTAATCTTATAAAAGTGCTTCTAATAAGCTGTATCAAAACTGTGATGTATACACAATGTTTAAGAATGATGCACAAAAACAATAAAAGAATGAATAGTAATTTGAGAGCTTTTCGTGATGGTTTGTGCGTGAGAAATCTGTCTTTTTAACTTCAGTAGTGTCTTTAATATATAGTGAAGCTTTTGAACCGTTTGAGAGACACATTTTTCACTTTTGGAATGTTGAAATAATATGATTTGAGACCTTTCCAAAGATAGATATTATGTTCGTAGAATTGATGATCTGACCGTTAATAGGAGATCTTGAATTAAATACTTCGTAACGGAAATGAGTATCTGAGCATTACGTCAGCATTGGTGCAAGAAGCGTTTATGTATCAGAGCTTTATCAGAACTTATGCTTCTGAGAAATTACAGTTAAAACCTGAGCAATTGATAACCTTACTACTAGAATCTTGGAGAGCTTGTTGTAGTGGCTTTCAAAACATGATCTTCTTAGAACGGAGATCAAGTGGCAAATACTTCTTGTTCTTGTGGACTTCCTTCAAAGTCATCAGAACTTAGTGTTCTCATAAATTTTCTTCAAAGATTAGATCTTCTTATTCTTGTAAACCTCTCTCTCGATGAAGCTTTCTGATAATTGAGAGACTAATGTTCAGACTATCTTCTTCTTATAAGCTTCCCTCAATGCAGCCTTCTGCTTTGTTTTCTACTTCAGAACTTCTAAAATATATAAACGATTAGGGAGCATATATGTTATTATTAAAATTATGTGTTTGTCATCATCAAAACTATTTCAATTATGTAGAACCAAACTTTGTTATAACAAGCCTGAATCTAATACCATGTTTCTCCAGTGACCAAGATGAATATTATTCACACTCTTATTTGTGTATCGGTTTGTTAGACATATTTTTCAAATGAATGTTAAAAATGTGTTTCTAAATGGTGATCTACAAAAGAACATTTAATTGGTATCTCTGCCATGTGTTCTTCATAAGCAAGGGGAAATGTGTAAGTTGAAGAAAATATATATGGTTTAAAACAAGCTTCACGAGTTTGGTTTGAGAACTTTACCACTGTTATTATATTTCTTGGTTTTCGCTCTAGTAACGTGATTCGTCATTGTTTGTCAGGACCACCTTTCATTGTCATATCTTACTCTAATTATAGGTTGATGATATGATTATTACATGTGATGATTTGAAATTACAATTAACCAAGGAGTTTAAGATGAAGGAGTACTCTTCGCTACTTCTTGAGGATTGAAATTTCCCAATCTTCTAGAGGATACCTTTTCTCTCAATCCAAGTATATTATTCACATTCTTAAACAAGCTCACATTTCTTATACTAGAGCAACAAACAGTCCTCTTGAATCAAAGGTGAAATATGTTCCATCTGATGATGTACCCCCACTACAATACATTGGGCATGCGTTCTTCACATTCTCCGTTATCTTTTGGAGAACTCATTTTCAAATCCTTTTATTTCCTTTATTGTCTTCATTGGAGTAACATGCTTATTTTGACGTTGATTGAGATTGACTGTCACTTCACTCGTCACAATATTTAACATAGAACAATTACTTTTTTGTTTATCTCATTCTCCTTGTAGATAGTCGATATATTTATGGAGATGCGTTCCATTAAATATTTTTGCTTCTTGTTTGACAAACTCTCAATGCTTATTGTTAATACATCATGAATTTGAGAGAAGATGTTAGATAATGTTAAATATATTTGGATTTCATCTCAAGAGCTAACTTAAAGACTTTTGGTCCTGCCACCCCTAAAATTTGGCATGGTTTACAGTGCTTTTACTATATAACTCTTATATCTTAAAAAAACCATTTTCACATTTCCATTGTCATATTTCGAATTTGTAAAATAATATGATATACCAGACATTTCAAGCTAACTAGTGAATTTTTATAAGTAAGTTGTGTTTTTACTAGCAATTTAATTTTTATACCGCATATTTTGTTTAAACCATGCATTTTTACCGTTATTTTCAAAATTTCCGGTAAAACTCATATTTCTCATGCATTTTTACCTTTTTTTAAAATGTGGTACCCAACAAGAATTTTTTCGGTAATTTTAAAAAGTTCGATAAATATTCATGTGAGTGTACCGACATTTTTTTAAAAAAATGGTATAAGAGATTATTGGTTACCGCATTTTTCAAAATTGCTGAAAAACCATGTAAATTTTCAGATATTTTAAATTGTCGACAATTCTTAATTTTTGTTTTTTTATTTATTTTATATCGCAGTGAGGACTAGAGGCAAGGACAACATGATTTTGTCTCATGGAGGCAGAGACAAAGATGGCTCCCATATCTTGCAAGACATTATCCAATTTGAATCTCAGAAGAGTGAGAGTAGTGGCGTCCTCAAGGATCCAAAAATCAACCAATGTTTCACGTTGTTGAAGTACACAACTGCCAGATATAAGTATTAAGACATTATAAAATGTTTTTTTTAACAATATATGATCCCTATTTATACATGTTTGTATTCATTATGGATCACACATCATTGTTGGTGCAATTGCAACCGTACAGAAGTACTAACAAAATCTCAACCGAGAAAATTCAAAGTATCACATATTTTATAGTCTTGTTAAATATCCAGTAAATGCATGATCTTTTCAAAAATCAATTCTTTTATACTACCGGATTTTTCACCATGATAAACTCTGGTATTCCATGGTGTTTTTAAAAAATCATATATTTTCCCACACGCCGTTTTTGTATAAAAACCAATAAAAATACATACTAGACTTTTATATTGGCATACCAAATTTTTTCATTAATACCGCATTTTAAACTTTAACTATCGAATTTTTCGTGCAATATTTTTAACTAAAACATTGATAGTAGTATTTTTTATATTATAGAAAATTGGGGGTGCTAAATATATTTTAAAGGCAAAAAGAGAAATTCATGGTGAGAATGCAAAGAACCTTCATGATCATAAATACCTTCAAGACAAGTAGAAACATAATATCATTATAACCACATGACTCTTAAATTATATAATAATCACAAAACTCTCAACATTCTAGCAGTTGCAGGCCTAGGTTTTAGTGGCAAATAGAAAATGGTTAGTGTTCTGGACCGGCCCAATTATTCCAATTGGACCAATCCACCCTTTGGCCCAAGGCATCCTGGTCCACACTCGCGGCAGCCTTCCCCGGCTCGCTCCGGGCGAAAGCAAGACAATACCGAGCACGCTGGAACGTCGTGCTCGGCAACGACCTACTCCCGCGTCTTCTGGCCTAGCGCCTCGCAAGGGTCCTCAAAAGGTGGAGTCATGTGTGCATGGAACACCCCTATAAATAGCCCTCTAACTCTAGAGGGCAAGGTAATCTCTTTTTTACCCAAAGTCTCTCACTTATGTTGTACCTTGTTGTCCAAACACTTACTTTGGCATCAGAGTGCCTTGTAGGTACAACCACCTATTTTGCCCTCCAACCGTTCCTGATTTCAAGCTTCACCGTTGCTGGCCACCTGTTCTGCTCGGAAAGATCAGTTAGATTGGTTCAAATTTCAAAGAAAATGAAAAATTAGATATCATTCATCAAATAGGTAATGAGTAACACAAAAATGAATCTAAGTTATAGTTAACTTTAGAATTCAAATCTGTCAAAAAAAAAACTTTAGAATTCAAAAAAATGAAGCTCAAGATTATGAGATTGATTGCAGTTAATATGGAAACCGTTGCTTTGATTCATTTTTTCTAGTTAAAATTAAGAACGAATACTCCTAACAGAAATACTCCTATTGAACTGATCCAAGAAGATTTATCATATTCAAATGAATTTAGAGAGGTTTGTAACCCCAGCAATCTAACGCGTTTTTATAGTGAATAGACGGTAGAGATCAAAATTGTGGACGAAAAATTTTAGGAGGACCGTTCTTTGAAGAAAATTTTTATAGGGAGTAAAATCAGATTTTAGGTTATTTATAGGGATCATATACATATTTAACCTTAAATACAATATAAGTTGTCTATTTTTTTAAAGGTTTTTTCTAAATCCATACTTTTTCTAATATTATGTGTTATTAAATTTGGATTGGCATATTTTTATAGGCAAAATGGAAAACAAGATGTCACAAAAGTTGTAGAGCACATCTTGGCTCATTTGGTTATGTGTTTAATTCTAGAGGTTATTACAAGAGTTGATTCAGGTTTGTTCAGTTAAAGTTTCTGCTGAAGTTGCTTTGAAAGAAAGATTTGGTTATAAGCAACTTGTTTAGCTCGATGTCTAGAACATTTACATCTAATTCTATAGGTGATTTAATTTAGGTCTGTTCAATTTAAGATTCTGCTAAAGTTGCAATAAAAGGAATATTTGATTGGCTAAAGTTTGTAGAGAACTTGTTGAGCAAGATGCCCTAAACATGTTGTGTGACATCTGGTCGCACGTACTGAACATTCTACATCATATGATCGCTTCACCATTTGGCTAGAAACTCTGCACTAATTATGGTACGATCAAGAAACTACTTTTGAAAGAAGTTTGTTAATCCAAATCAGTTTGGAAAAAGATTTTCTTAATCCATAAAGGTTGAAGAAAATTTAATTATATATGGTTTATTTAAAAAAGATTTGGGTTTCGTTTAAATAAGAAGATTTTATTTGATTGAATTTGCATTGAAGAAAATATTTAATTGGATAGGTTTTGAAGGACGATTTGGTTCAGTTTTATTTAATTCAAGATTCTGCTAAAATTGAACTACAAAAATATTGGTTGAAGATTTAATTAAACCAATATTACATGGAGATGTTTTATTCGATTTGTTTTAATTACAAGATTTGAATTTGCCCTTAATGAGAAAATCTCCAATCTTTATTAAAGATGATTCAAAGTATGGTTCAGTTTATGCAAGAGGTTTGTTATGATCTTTTACTTGAGAAGTTGGAATTGTGATTTATATCAAGTAAATATTTTATTTTATTTGTTCAAGATTCAGAATTTTGTTACATGGACAAATATCAACATAAATATTCCACGATCTGTGAGACATCTGTCTCAGACTAATTACTTGGAGAGCAAGATAAATTAAAATATATATATTGTCCTTTTAAGATTTGCTTCCTTTTTTGTTATATCAGAGAGATCAGTGTGTTAGAATGTGTTTGGATTTGGAAAAGATCTAATTTTAGCAAGATTACATTTGTAATGTTTATTTGTTAAAGATTTGTATCGATCAAGGATCTCAATCTTCATAATAAATATTTAATTGATTATGTGAGTTTTTGGGAGATATGATCTAAATCAAATACAACAAGATTGATTTAGAGATTCATATTAATTTTGGAAGTGATCAATCAAGATTTGAAATCAACATTATTGAAGATTGGTCTCTTGTGCTTTTTAGAAGATCAGTCGTATTCAAAATGAAGATTCTATAAGGTTTTAGAGTTGAACTTTGTGTGGATATTTAAGGAGTTCATCTCTTAAGTGAAGACTCAGACCTCAACAGAAAATATCTATTCATTAGGAGAATTTTGTTCTGGTTGAGTCTTTGTTTTTGTTTGTATTTTGCACACTTTATTCATGTGTTTAAATCTCAAATAGACGAATAGAATTTTGAGTTGTATTAGAGTTTATTTTTCATCTTTGTAATTGAATAAACTTTTGCGAGTGTGCTCGAGCGAAAGTGAGAGGTATCTTAGATTCAGGGGGGTCCTGATTGAATCTTCATGAGTAATATTAGGAAAGCGGCACGGGACGAAGTGAGTTCAGATAATATCAATTGTACTTCTGACTATTAGAAGTTGAGTTCTTTCTATAGAGAGTCCTAAGTAGAAATTCATGGGTAGAATTAGAAAAAGAGACATTGAACCAGAAGAATTCGACTAAAACCAATTTGTACTTCTGACTATTATGAATAAATTTCTTTTCATTGGATTAACGCCTTCTAAACATAGGTGATTTTGTATCGAATTAGAATATGAATTCTCATGTTATTTATTTTTACCTTAATTTTATCTGCTACGTAATTATCTTATCATAGACATTATGCTAAACATTGTGTATATCTTAAGAACATGATTTCATTATTACCTTTATTAGTGAAATAAGTTATCTATTTTTTTGAGGTTATTTTCTAAATCCATGCTTCTAATATTATGTTTAATGTTATTAGTGAAAAGGTAAGGGCTACTTTTTCATCCATTAAAGTTACTAGTAATACCAAGCAAAGAGGCCCACACATAATAGGCTCTAAGACAATTTTAACTTAATAATAGCATTAGCCGGTGACCGACCTTTTCCAATTTCCCTCTTTTTGGCATCAAATCCTTCTAATGAACAGGTCACATTGCTCTCACACTGCCAATCCTCAACTCTTTCCCGGACCAACCTTTTCCCTTTCTGTCATTTCTCTAAAACTCACATGTATTTCACTATCAACCAAAAGAAACTTCTAGCCTAGCAAATAAAAAATAACACTATATTGAGACGACAGACAAACCAACAAGCTCTTTAATTATTTATATGGTTCGAATTTGAAAGAAAAATATGAAGCCAAATCAGTTATTTTTAATTGTTTTATGGTAATTTAATTTTATATACTCCATTTCTCATAATAATTGTTAGATTTGTAAAATTTGTCTACAATATATAAATCAATTTCTTTTGGGTCTACAGATTAATAAACATTCAAATAAATACTCGTAACGAAAGAAAAATGCGGTGACTCATAAAATTGTAACAATACTTTTTTATAATTAAAAAATAATTTTAATTTAGTTGGATTCGAATATGAAACATTGAGAGAAGTATATATGGATGTCAATTTTTAAATTTATTAATGGAGATCTCTGTAGAGATTATCTTTTTGGAGCATTGAAGTTAGAAATTTTTTTCTTCGCGAAGACGGGAATGGAGGAAAAAGTTCCCCTATGACACTTTGGGGCAGAGATTAGGAAAGTACCCTCCACCCCGTTGATTCTCCGACTCCGACCATATTATTTAACTTTTATACTTTATATATTATATAATATATAATTATAAAAGTTTACATAAAAAATATTAATGTATTAGAAAATGAAGAGTTATTAGTGTAACATTTTATTTTTATTTGTTATTATACAATGTATTGTTTCACTGCCCAAGTACCTAACTCTAGAAAGTGAACCCAACACATAAAATATACACATCGTCTCCTCATTTTCTTTTCTCAATTATCTTTGTCTCCTCCATTTATCATCTACTCCGTTCTCTTCATCATCACAACAACCACTCTCTTTGTTCATTGTGCTTATGGTAATTACTCTTCAAATATATGGTAATAACGAAATACTAGTGTCATAGTTTTGATCAAAAAGTATAGAAATTTTCTTAAGATTCGATCTCCGTGGGGATATGTGGGGATGAGGGAAATATCCCTCCGTGGCGGATATTAGGGATGGGAAATAAATTGGGGTGGGTGGGTGGGGAGTGGAGAAACATCCTCTGAGCATTCCTTGCCTCTAGAGCATTACTAACGCCTAAATCAATATGACATTGATTGTGTTCCACGATGCATTCTCTACATTCGGTTTAAATCATTTTCGTTATACAAGAGAGAAAGTGTGTCATTCTCAGGTATTTAAATCCATTCCAACTCTCACATCACTTTTTATTCTCTTATTGACGTGTACGTTAAAGTGATAATCTTTCAAGTTAACCCCCATCCATTGCACCAGAAGCCCAAGACCACCATAGTGAAGCACTGCTTTGTGAATCTATGTGCTTGCAGATATAGAAAGAAGTGATCAAAGATGGTGAAACTTATGGACAAAGATGCAAGTCAACTAGTAGCTGCTTAGTTTTGATGATGACAACACTTAAATTCAAGCAACAATTGAAGATAGCTTAAGTGATCAAAGATGCACAAGATGGTTACTCAAGCTATCCTCCCTAATCAAGCTAGACATCTATTTAAAGTCAACATTATAGTCCAACGACTATCAAGTGGAGACTTGGGCTTCCTGACAGTTTAACCCTTCGACATGGAGATATTTCAAGTCACCTCAAGAAAACTCAGGGTTCTTGTGGTGTTAAAGTCAAATATAATTATGTCAAGACTTGAAGCTTCAAAGTGTAAAAGAGAGAAAGTGTGAAAGCTTACCTGATAATGTCCGTCTAAATGACCAGTGTCTTATAAAGACACAAGGACATTTGTTGAACCATTATGGCTAAATCAGACACATACTAAAAAAATTTAGAACCCTTTCATGTTTAAATAAAATCACCAAATTTTGTTTTTGAGGCCTAGATAGTTGATTAGGGAGTTGTCTGTTTGATTAGGAAACTTTTTCAAAATTGTCTAATTGATTAGATTATTTGCCTAATCAATTTGATGGTGTCTAATCAAGTCTATAATTGATTATGACAGTCTCTTAATGATTGGTAACGACTCTATATCAAAACCTTCCATTTTAAGACTCAATAATAGATTATTTATACTATCTAATCGATTAGGTGAATTCCTCACTTTTAATTTCTCTCATCACCTCTCCAAATATTTCTTAATTTCTAACATATTTTAGCCATAGTATTTTGAGAGTGTTCTTGAGTCTTATGAGGAATATTATTCTGGATGAGGGAAAAATAATAAATTTACCTAGAGTGAATTTTTTCTTGAGTAAATATTTCTTCTATAGGAAGTTGTTAATTTTGGTTGTAAGTTAAACCATTTAAAATCTCTAGTTTGTATTGGACGGTTGTCGTAGAAAGTCTCCATCTGCTACGTGAGGTTCTCCATTGAAGAATCTTTTTTTGTTCGTGGAAATCAGCTAGTGAAAATATCCACAAAGGTTTTTGAGCTCAGTGCCATTAAAAGCTCTTTCAGTTTGAGATCAGCCCGGTTAAAATATCTATTGGTTTCTAAGTTCATCCTGTGTTAAAGCTCAATATGTTCAATATCAACACGGTAAATATCTCGGTTCGGTTCATGGTCATCCTATGTAAAACCCCAGTTCAGTTCAGAGGGTAGCCAACTAAAAATTCCATTTTAGGTTTAGATCAAATTGTGCAAAATATGTGTTTAGTTTGGACACTAGCCACTTTAAGCCTTGTTCTCCATTTAGTTTTGAGACTAAGCACTTTAAGTCATGTTCCCTATTTGGTTGGAAGTTATCCTGAAAACTTTATTTCTTGTATAAGGGGGTTCGTGGGCATAATCTTCTAAAAGCTCTCAAGACTAGTGAATTCTCTCGAGAATAATTCTTCGGGACAAAATTAAGTCTTCTTGATTGAACATGTATAATTCTCTAATGTTATTTCCCTTCTCTTATCTCTTTTATTTTTCGGTCATTTTCTTTACTTAGAATTTCCGCTGCATACTTACTCAAAATGTTTTCCAACTTTATTTTTTAGAAATAATTTCGTTTTAAATTAATTTTTTCAAACCTCCACAATTCACCATCTCTTTTGTATGAAGTCACATGTCCAACTTGCTTCACCGTTCAACCGAACAACTATGACTCCATTTTAGGTCGAGATCAGCTTGTGCAAAATATGTGTTTGGTTTGGACACTAACCAATTTAAGCCTTGTTCTTCGTTTAGTTTGGAGACTAACCACTTCAAGCCATGTTCCCTATTTGGTTGGAAGTTATCATGAAAACTTTATTTATTGTATAAAGGGGTTCGTGGGCATAACCTTCTTAAAGCTCTCAAGACTAGTGGATACTCTCAAGAATAATTCTTAGGGACAAAATTAAGTTTTCTTGGTTTAACCTATATGTTAGTTCCATGGTTTTGTGTTGGCATTAGTTTTGCTAAAACATGGTTCTTAACTAATGTTCAACAAGATGTTGAAATATCTTGACCAACTGTCATAACAGGTTTAGCTGTTATGTATTTTGACAGATGTTCTGCCATATGTTGTGACATCCTATACCAGAACATCCTGAGATTTCAGATTAATTTTAATTCTTGAAGATTTGATTAAAAAATATGAGATTATGGAAGATTCATACACCCATATAGGCGCAGCCGATTAAGGAGTTTTTAGGAAAAATGCGCATTAATTAGTTTCAGAAAAAGGATCATTGAGACTTTTTAGGAAACTAAGATTTGATTTGATTTTTCTATTTTATGTGAAGATAGCTGATTCAAAAAGGAGAAGATTGGATTTATTTTAGAGTCCAAACCCATACAACAATAATCTATAAATAAGGACGTGCTAAATTTAGTTTTGTAAGCATTCACAAAATGGAAACCGTGGGTGCAATAAGGGTTTAGGTTTTGAGGGGAGTTCAAGTCCTTCGAATGTTATTTTTGTGTGTCACTCGTGTATCTTCTGATATATTGAGGTGGACTGTTTGTTCTCACTCTTGAAGCTTTTAAGCAAGAGAGTTGAGTATTATTCTTGGTTGGAGCTTTTGAGCAAGACGAAATATTTATTTATTTGAAAGTGTAATCTTTCTATTTTAGTTCTTCTGGTCACAAGGTTTGTGACTGTGTTTATCACTGCGGTGATTGGAAGTGAGATGTTGATTTCTCATATCTAGATGTTGATTTCTAGGTAGAAGTAGCATTGGGTAGTGATTAGGAGAAAAGTTGTAATCTGAGACTATTTAGGCTTTGAACTAATTCTGCTAATAGTGGATCTCCTTCCTGGCTTGGTAGCCCCCAGATTAGGAGTTGTTGCACTGAATTGGGTTAACAATTTGATGTGTTCTTTATCTTTCTGCAGTTTATTTCAGTTTTGATAATTGTGTTGTCTGACAGCAGATGTTATAACATATGTTTTGACATTGTGTGGTGTTAGGACATCAGTCTCGACATCTGTTTTGTAAGTTTCAAAATCTCAATTGGCATTAGAGCAGGAAACCCTGTTCTGTTTATTGGGTGAGCTCCAGGGAGAATATTTTCTGGTACTATAAATAAAGAAGGAGGATACAACAACATACCACCTCTGTTAAATTGATCAAATTATGACTGGTGGAAAGTCATAATGGTGGATTTTTTGAAATCCATGGACAATAAGGATTGGAAGGCTGCTTTAAAAGGACGGGAACATCCTGTTCAGAAGGATGGAGAGGGGAATGTGTCCTTAAAACCTGAAGAAGATTGGTCTGATAAGGATGATAAATTGGCTCTTAGAAACTGCAAAGCTTTGAATACTTTATTCAATGGAGCAAACAAGAATATTTCCAGGTTGATTAATACATGTATTTTTGCCAAGGATGCTTGGTAAATCCTCATAACAACTCATGAAGGCACATCTAAAGTGAATATCTCTAGACTTTAGCATTTCACTTTTAAATTTAAAAATTTGAAGATGAATGATGATGAGACTATCCAGGAATATCATATGAATATTCTTGAAATAACAAATGCATCTAGTGCCTTGGGAGAAATGATGTCTGAAGAAAAGTTTATAAGGAAAACTCTTAGGTCTCTACCTAGGAAATTTAACATGAAGGTACTAGCCATTGAAGAAGCTCATGACATCAGCACTATGAGGGTTGATGAACTTGTTGGCTCACTTCAAACTTTTGAAATTAGTGACGAGTATGAGAATAAGAACAAGAGCATAGACTTTGTATCCAGTACAGAAAATAAAAATAGGTAAGATGATCTAGATACTGAGGAAGGACTATCCAACACCATTATATTACTTGGGAAGAAATTCAATATAATTCTGAAGAGAATGGATAGAAGAGGAAGACCAGATGTCAAGAACATCTCATCTGACATCAAGAATAATAATGATTCTCAGAATAATACTAGACTTGAAGAGAAGTCCAATCAAAGCAGAGGCGTTCAATGTTATGAGTGTGAAGGATTTGGTCACACTAGACCAAAATGTCCAACCTATCTCAAGAATAAGAAAAAAGGGGTTTAATGTATCTTGGTCTGATGATGATGAGCTAGAAGTGAGTGTACTACTGAAATTGCCAAACTAGTGATGGCTCTTTCTAGAAGATGGCCAGATGAAGTAGAATCATGTGATAAGAATGATCTCTATAAAGACCTGGATGTGTCCTACAAGAATACTTGGGACATGTGTGAAGAAATTCTCAAGACAATAGAAGAATAGAGAAAGATCATTGTTGATCTAGAGAACAAAAAGAAGAAACTTTTGTGCACTATTTCTCACCTTCAAAGAGAGGTAAATTTCTTAAATTCCAAACTTGACAGCTTGACAAATTATTTAAAAAGGATGAACTATGAAACTAAATTGATGAAAGAGGCTGAAGACATAAAAGTTAAATATCAGTCTGATATTCAACGAATGAAAAGAATGATCAACAGTCCAACCATATGTTCTAACATGTTGGTAGACTGCACTCGAAATTGAAGGTGTGAAAAACACTAGAAAGGGGGGGGGGGGTTGAATAGGGTTTTAACAAAAAAAAAGATTTTTATCAAAAACAACAAATACTCCACTCTTGATAATAACAATAGATTACGAGAAGGAAAGAACGAGGTATGTTTATACTAGTTCACTTAAAAAATATCAAGTTAATCTAGTCCATCCATTAAGGTGATTTCGCCTCTCTCAATTGAGGTCTTAATTCACTATAACCAAACTGATTACACTTGCATGGGCTAACTGCCGATGACTCACAATACAACCTTTAAGACGCACAAGTCCTAAACTTCTCAAGAAATTATGACCAACTGGTCTCTTGAGGACAAAATTTAAGACACACTAATCTTAGACTTCTCAATATATTTTGACCAACTGGTCTCTTGAGGAACAATCAAACAACAGTTTGAATAAGAGTTTTTTTACAAATAAATGCTTCTAAACAAGCTGAATGTAAACGATATTTTTCAGATTCTAGACTTTACAGAGAATTAAGCTATGAACAGTCTTTCAAGAATGTATATGATCGTGAACTACCCCTTCCTCTTTAAGTCTTTAAGCCTTTATATAACCAATATTATAATATATCCATTGGAGGGTAGTTCTTGAATTTCTAGAATTTTGGAGGCTTGAATGTAGTGGGAGACAAGATAGTACGCCACGTCCGTCCTTTCATGGTAATGGAACGAAACATCCGTTTGTACTTTGTACCTTGTACTACATAATGTTATCTTTAATTCTTCTTGAACTTCAGAGGCTGACACTATGAGTTGGAAGAAAAGAAAATAAGTTGTTGAGTCTTCAAAGTCTTCAGAACTATATCTTCAGAGTCTTCAAAACTACGTCTTTAGAGTCTTAAGAACTACGTCTTCAGAGTCTTCAGCATTTGGTCTTTAGTACCCTTTATCTTTAGAAACATAAATCTTCAGAGCTTCAATTCTTCAAAGTCTTTTAAGCCGCGTCTTCAGAATCTTCAGCACTTGGTCTTTAGATTAGTTTCTTCAGAATTCGTATTAGAGGGACAACTTCAGAGTCTTTTGAAGTGGTTTGCTACTGTTCATAAGAACTTGTGTAGCATAGAAACAAAACTTGGTATTTTGTGATGTGTTGGCCACACCTTTCATCAGATTCATAACCTATTTATTAAAAGCTCAAAGCAACAAACATTAGAGTACCAAAATTTTTCATACAAACATACTCATTATTATCATCAAAACTCATAGATATATCGCCGAACCAAATCTTGTTCTAACAGAAATCACCACCCGAACTTGAACCCAAAGGCTATTCGAGTGGCAAAATAACACCCACGCCCACACCCGTTGGGTTCAGGTTTTTTCACCCGAACCCGTAGTAAAACACATAAAATACAACAACAACATTGAAATTTTCCATCAATTTTCCTACATCTTATATATTTAGGGGAACTTATGTAATTTCAGGTCTAAGCGGATGTGGTTTCGCGTGTGAGTTTCACACTACCCGAACCCTCACCTAAAATATTGGGTGGCACCCAAACCCAAACCCAGTCAATTCAGGTTTTCACCCGTCAACTCAGGTTTGGGTGCTGGTGGGTTTGGGTATGCCTTCCATCCCTACTTTCTCTTGCAAATTATTTGAAGACCAAAAATCTTCAGCTCATTCTAAAGCTGGTCAAATCAGCAAAAAGAGAAGTGTCAAAGAAAGAGATGTCAACCTAATAGCTCATACCTCCTTGAGAAATACAAAGAGAGAAGACCGGTACTTTGCCAGTGGATGCTCTAGACGCATGAAATTAGCCTTAAGGAATTAGCTAGCGTGGGGCGCAAAACCCCTGAATTAATATATGAATATCTGAATAGGTTTTGGCTATTGAAAGCAAGGTGTTTTACCCAAGTGCATAAACACAAATTCGTTTAACTGGATGTCAGAGGTCTAGATTATTCCATTAGAAAGAAACTAGACACCTAATATCTAAGAGACATGCCTCAGTTAGCAGATAGAATTCGACAGGCCAAAAGTTTAAAAGGCCATGTCGAATAAGTTTCATAAAAAAGAGAAAGTCACTTATATAGAAGCAAACAAAAATGAACATGAGTACGACATGGGGTATGAAGAGGTCAAAGAAAATGATGTTAACATGGAAGAACTAAAGTCAGGACCACCTTATATTGGTAAACTCTTAAAACCGTTCGACGGGAAGAATCCTGTCGAACCCAAAAATGATAAATTTTTCGCAAAAACTTATACATTTGATGTAACTAAGTGCAATAAAATATTTTACCTTTTAGTTTCAGATGACCAAAGTATAGTCCTAAAGGGTTTAAAGACGCCACCTTTAGAGCAACGAAAGAAAAGAGGGTTTTGTAAATTCCATAATTTTCTTGGTCATAAGACTTGCTAATATGTTCTATTTAGGTATCTGGTACCAAACATGCTGAAGTAAGGGGGATTGCAGTTCGGCGACAAAGCCAAGGATTTAATGCAAGTGGATGATAACCTCCTACAAATCGAGGAAACTCATTACGACAAACCAGTTGAATGTTTGGTTGTGGAGGCTCATTACCATGGAAGTAGTATCTAAGCCAGAATACTCTGAAAAAATCAAGGTGGTATATCCACAGGCTAGGGAATAATTGATCGATTTCCTCAACATATGCAAGTTGAAGAACTCTGAGGTGATAATATGCCCAAGATGCAATGCAATTTTTGATAAGAATTCCACTGAGGGCCTCGAAAACATCAAACCCCAGCCTTTGAGTTGGGAAATACGGTCCAACAAAGGGCCCAATTTCGCCTTTAACAAAAGAGGTATCCCATATAGGATACAAAATGTGGATTCAGGCCGAAGGGGAGGCCGAGGAAAAATTTATAACTCCTCAAAAAATGTACCTTCCGGTGAATGGGTTCATCCTCGAAACAAAGATAACAACAACCAAAAAATTGGAAGAAAATAAGGTTAAACACGAGTTCGTCTTACCAAGATAACTCCCAAGTGTCCAAAAAATACTCCTACAATCCTAGTTACATGGGAGGAAACCCATGACAAGGATGCGGTGGAGGAAATACCAAAGAAAAAAGAAAACAATTCCAGAGGTTGGAAGCTCGAGCACCAGTAGCAAACTGCAAGAACTAGGGTGTGAAGTGGCGAGAAGGCCAATAAAAGAAAGAATATTCCCTCTCTAGCACCTATCAAAGCAATGGAGGTGAGAAAAACACAAGAAAGGGGGATAATGCTGAATGTAATACGGTGGGAGAACTGACTTTTTGTTTTTTTTCACAAAACAATGTTGCGGTTAGCTAGAGTCGCCATGGTCTTTTATTTTATCCAATTAGGAAAGGCAAAAAGAACAGGAAAGACCTCTTGAAAGATTTTGAGTTCGGGGGTAGGTTATACAAAGGGAATGTGTAAGCACCCTTTGTATCCATGGTTATCCATAGGCTCTTAATTGCTTAGGTCACTTTGTTTGTTTGAAATGTTTGATTTGTGTGTGTGTGTGTGTGTGTGTTTGAAAAAGTTTGAAAAAGGACTTTAACTTTGTAAATAAAGTGTAGCCTTTGAAACTGTTTTGAAAACAGTTCGGGGGGTAGGTTATACGAAGGAAATGTGTAAGCACCCTTTGTATCCATGGTTATCCACGGGTTCTTAATTGCTTAGGTCACTTTGTTTGTTTGAAATGTTTGATTTGTGTGTGCGTGTGTGTGTTTGAAAAAGGAATTTAACTTTGTAAATAAAGTGTAGCCTTTGAAACTGTTTTGAAAAGAGGTGTATGAAAAGCATTTGTTTTTATTTGAGCAAGCAATTAGGAACTACCTACCCTAAGTTCGAAGGTCAATCTTGTTCTTAAAGTCTTTTCTTTTTAAGAAAGAGGCTATCCATACCAATTGTTAGGCAAGTAGTCCTTTCATTGGACGTGAAGGGACATCGAGGGTCCTCGTATGGTTATAGAAGGAAACTTGTGAGGATACTTTAGCATTTCGAAGGGACTGTCATCATTTAATCGAAGGAAACATCGAGGGATAAGATCATTTTATCATAGGCAACTCGAAGGGTCTATGATCTTTTATGATGATTTTTATTCGTAGGCAACCTTGCTAAGAGTATCCTCACATTCGAGAGACTTGACCATTATTCGTCAAAAGGCAACATAAGAGAGGATTACCCTAAAGGTGAGTGTGTGAACAGTAAAAGGAGTTTTTATATTTAGATATTTAATCTTTGAATTAGTGATCTAAGCCCAATTGGTTAGTCTTGCCATACAATCCTATTAACATACATCTAAATAGTTTATAGCAGTTATAAGGATGCAGAAAGTAAATGCGGAAAAGCAAATCTACGCTATTACAGGGCTTCGAGATGGGGGATTACATAACCAAAAACGTGGATGCGGAAAAGTAAAATCCTAGTTTGAACTATTGCAAGGCTTTGGGACAGTTACATAATAATTAATAATATGCGGAAAATAAAAGCCTAATTAACTATTACAACCTCGAAACAATTATATAATAATAATTTAACAAAAATAAAATCGAGAAGTTGAGAAGTAAAGGGAGATGAGAAGAGAGAAGATTGAATTTAGGGTTTTGAAAAGAAAATAAAACCAGGGTTAGAAAATTTATTACTAATTAATTATTAAATTAACAATTAATCCTAAATTAACCAATTATTTAATTAAATTAAATATTTACAAAAATACAAAATAAAAATCAAATATCGATCATAATTTAATTATTTATCCTAAAAACAAAATTTTAGTTTTATTTAACCAAAAACCTAATTTACTAAATTGTTTAATCTAAAAAACTTGATTTTTATTAATTAAATTTTTTTTTAGTATTTTTATGAAAAAAAGTTAATTATAAAAAGAATTAAGTAAAAAAAAAGATTAATTTTAGTTTTAATTAAAAAAGAAAACAAAAAGAAAATAATTATAATCAAATTAAAAATAAAAAATAAAAAAAATGAAAAAAACTTAGCGTATACAGCGTAGGCTTGAGGGTCTATGGTGGAACTACGCCCTTGTGTGCGTTGGATCTGAGAAGAGAATGATCCGACAGCTGAGGAATGAGGGCGTTCCATACGCACGTGAGTGAGACACACCGGATCTAATGGTGAAACGCGCACAACGTTTTTTGAATCGGACTAATGGGAGATCGCCACGTCTCGTCTTCTTCCTTGCGTCCGTCGTTTTATCCTTGTAATACCTTTACCTACATACAAACTCCATAGCTATAGACCCTGTGTATTTTAATTTTAACAATAACAACAATAAATCCAATATAAGACCATGGTTCAACTCGTTTTGGCCTTCTGGATTCAATAGTGGCCTTCTTTTGATCCAATTTCACCTGTAACACCAAAACCCTAAGACGAAACCCTAAAACCTAACAATGACATATCTCCATTCCTGCAACTAATCACGAATTAAACCATCCAAAAACATTCAAATCATCATGACAAACATAAAAATGCAATCGAAATAGTTTAATACGGCATGAACGAATGGATTTGAATTTGAATGAAAGTGTGCAAACTGTGGCTATTGAGGACGTGTTCTTGCTACTTCAAGACATGGGAACGAGTGGAATAGCTTCACTAACCTTCAAGGAGTATTTCTCAAGCCTCAGAATTCTTTGAGTGCCCCTGCAAATCCAAATTGGAATCTCACTTTTTCTTGAAAATTTTGAAGTTTGATAAGGGTTTTCTGGCTGCAGAAACCGTCCTCTCTCTTGCTGAATGTAATTGTTTACGGTGATTTCCGGTAAACAACCGCTAGTCTTCCAAACTATAATAAATATGATTTGGTTACTCGCAGGATCGACTAGATTGATCCTAGGACATAGTCAAAAAGGTTGTTATTCATGATAGTTCGAATCATATATATGGTTGGCTTGTCTCGAAATAAGAAATACTTAATCAAAGAAATAAAGATTAACAATCACCCTGTTATACACGTAAATATAACATCAGCGAAGGGTAAGACAAAGATAAAATATAAGACAAAAACTGTAAAGTGTAAGAATCTTAAAGTGCAGAAACTTAAATGCTTCGAAACTAAATAAAATGAAAATAAAGGGTGCAGGAATGTAAATGACAGAAAGTAAACGAAATGCAGTAATGTCTGAAGATACTTGAATAAAGAAAGATACAAATGTATTCAAATTGATGGTGGTGTCATACGTACATTTCTCAGCAGAACTCGTTCTCTTAACACTTGATACTTGAGCAATATGTGAGTGATTTGTACAAAATGAACACACGGAATCCTAACATTAAGACCCTTATTTATACTAGTTTCGACCCTAACGGTCCTACACTAATCTAATGCCACGTTGCCTGCAGAAAATCCAGGGATGCCATCTGTCTTCGTGCGGTTACATAAACTACTTCGAAATTCAAATCATCCCGCCTGAATCTTCTTTCGACGCGTGGCAACATAATCAGAATCAAGAATACCACGAAAATACGCTAAGCATCAGTACTTATGCATATTTCGTAAAAAACGTTTAAGTCCCCAAAGACAATTCCTTTCGAATTTAGCTTCAGTGCCAACTTAAACCATCACTTTCGAACATGGCCATCAGTAGCCATTTTTTATCCAAAGATGATCATCAGTAACTACCTTCCCTCGAATTTAAACCTTCGAAAGATATTCTTCCCAAACGAAATCTTCAGCTAACAAATTGCCCCCAATAAATGCCTGTTTCGAAAACAAGAGAAATAGGCGTTTCTTGCTGTATCTAGATTTCATTCTACTTACTTCTTAGAGTTCCGAGACTATTGACTGACGTCATAATCATTTATGACTCTGTTTCCAAAACGTCTCGTCATTTTCAAAGATGTCTTTCCATAACTTACATTCCCACGTTCTGGTCTTACTTCATGATCATTACTCCTATATACTAGGAGTAAAGCCAATAATTATTCGACCGCCGTTGGATTAAATCAACGCCTTCCGCGTGTCTCTTTGCTTTTACCCAAAAGATTTGAAAGGGTTTCCGTTAAACCTTTAAATACTTGAACTCCTACCTTCATACAACTTTCACTTCTATCTCCTCATTCTCTTCACAGAAAAGAACATCTTCAGTTACGTTCAAACCTATTTCCCAAATCAAATTTACCCATGGTGTCTTCTTCAAATGTTCTTCAACCTGTTCTAAAGCTTCAAAATCCTATACAGACAGGGGATCAAGAACACATACCAAATCCAAATACTGCAGAGGCGCGCGCCATCTATGCTTCTCAGGTAATCATTCCCTTTGAACTCTCTGGAAAAACTCATGCCTTTATGGGTCCTTTACCAGGAGAAAATAACTCCTCTTTGAATAAATTCTTTCCTGCTTATTACAAGACTAGGCCTTTAGTTAGCAAGAATAAGATAGACGATGAGGGCCACCTAGTCTCACCAAACCCTGATAACCCAACAGAGACCTCAATTGAAACTCCTTTAGCTTTAGAAAAAATTAGGTTAAACTATGTAACCAATTTTGTGAAAGTCTTCAGGTCAATCCCATTAGCAAAGGATCCTAACCTGTATTATGCTTGGCTAACGAAGGTAGAAAAGCAAAAAGCGCCTTTCTGGAAACAATTAGGGATTTACGATTTAATCCAATTATCCAAAACAGGTTTAGAATACAACCAAACCATGTTAGTAGCGTCAGTTTACTTCTGGGATGCTTCTCACAATACTTTTCACCTTCCATGCGGGATGGTTACCCCTACCCTCTTCGATGTAGCTGCCATTACAGGGCTTCGACCAACTGGGGAAACCTTCGACCCTAATTTCATGGATACTGACACCATTAATTTTAACGAAGCGACAGTCACATATACTGCCTTCATTCAACAATATCATAATGAAACAGACCCAAACGTTTCTGACGAAGAACACATAGCGTTTCTAGCACTTTGGCTCTCGAGATGTGTCTTTTGCTCTAGGTCCATACAAGTAGCAAAAAGATATCTTTGCATGGCTAACCAGCTAAATGCTGGGATAAAGTTAAACCTAGGCCAATTAATCCTAGGATTTCTTTATGAGAATCTTGGTGAGGCAACGGACCTTGTTAAGAACTATAAAACAGGGTTTCTTCTTTTCGCTGGTCCTTTCTGGCTGTTACAACTATGGCTCAATGCCACTTTCGAGGCTCACCTCCCATATAAAAATGTTGTGGATGAAGAAAGTGAAGCCATAAAGGATTGAACAGTAGAAGGAACCAGATTGGCTTACCTAACTCCAAAGGAAGAAAGTGGCAAACTTCGTGAAACTTTCCTGGCATTCATGATGACGTTCGCTGAACGTCATCAATTCACTCCTTCGATGGCTCCATTCGTACAACGTAAGGTGGGTCCCGAATGGTTTACTCGAGAATTTCCAACCACTTCTCCTGATCAACAAGCTGAATCTATGGCCATCTGGGAGGCTTTCCTCACCCCAAAGTTGTTATATCATCGCCTTCGATCTCCAAAAAGTCATTGATGTCTCCTCTGCTATCAACCGAATCTGGTTTCAAGACAATTTGGGCTGGTTCAACTCAAACCGAAGTGTTTGTATGACAAAAGGAATCACATGTGTCTACACACTTCGCATCTGACAGAAGATAAATATGAATCAAAAATCTCCCGATATGTTGGCATCACCAATTTGTCTCCTATTTCCTTCGAGCCTGCTTTTTATTCTACCATAGATTTTCATCAATGGTGGACAGAATATTATTCTACACAAATCTTCGATGCTGACAGCCTTACTCGAGAATTAACTGCAGCTTTTGTTGATGTGCAGGAGAATTTCCAGAAAGGTACTTCGACTCATATTAAAGAAATTCAAGCATTTCAAAAGTTCTTTGAAACTATCTATAGGCCTGATGACCTTAGTCGGACCGTTCGCGAGGCTGCGGTTACTTTACGTGAAAAGTTTTCTGCTAAACTGGATAAGTTGAAACTGCCCCCGTCTGTTCGACCAGAACTGCGTTATGAAGTGGCTTTCAAACTTAATCCTCCAAAATTCCCTCCACTGCCAAGTGCTGATTTTGGTGTGGCTTTAAGTCCTCCTTTTCCAGACTGGTTTGTGTGTAGAAATCCTATGAAAATTCTTCAAGAACAAACTAAAAAACGCGCTGAACGAGTGGTCCCGACTAAGCATACCTTGGATACTTTCAAAGGACATCTTCATATAGATATTGAGCATGTTCGCGTTTTGACTCCAATGCCTGAAGGTTGGGGTTTAGATGATCCCTCGACTAATTCCCCCTTTTTTTTATTGAAATACTGATTGATTTTTTGTTCGCAGCTGTTGCCCGAAAGAGACAAATCAAGGAAGCCCCTGTACAAAAGGGTTCTGGGACTTCGAGGAATACCAGGGCGAGTGGGAGTGATTCTGTCACCACTAGCAAAAAACCTACGGTACATGGATATCTTATTTTTTAGCTTGTAAAATGTACTGAATGTCACTCACTTGGTTTTAAAATGCACTTCAGAGCTCGAAGCCTCCAGCACATTCGAAGCGAAAAGCTCCTCCAACAGCCGACTCAGACGATGAGGATAAATCTCCTTCTCGCACCAGACAAATGATAAAGAAAAGACAAAAAACCGCTACCCCTTCAGCCAAAGGAAAGGGATCTGGGACTTCGAAGCTCACCTCTTCGAGTGACAAGGTGTCTTCCGAAGACTCACCCTTGAAGGCCACTAGCACTATCCCCATTATGGAGAGTCATAACTCCAGTCCAGAAAACATTCCAACCAAGGTATTTTGGGTTTCAACATTTAATCATTTCTTTACATTCTAATTATAATGATTAAGCTCACATTTTTACCTTGTCAATGTAGGATGATGCTGGTACCGCTACTTCTGATCTCAAAGCCTCAAGTTTACACATTGACCTTGACTAACTTCAAGGTAAATGTCTGCTCTTTCGAATGACAGATGAGTTTTCTGCCTTTTCGTTTTAATCGATCTTGACTGTCTATCACAGGTGTTTCTCAACACGAATTTCATGTGCTTTCTCCCGTTCTCGAAGACAATCAACCTCTTGCAACCATCATTCCGACTGCATCTGCTAAAGAAAGCCATTCAAATGGTGAGTCTCCACCCACTCATCAAGATGAAACTATAGAGGAAAATCCGCAATGTTCGAATAGTGGTAACGCAGCTGGACAACCAACTGGCAGCAAAGACACTATATCTGAACAAGATGTTGCAGAAGAAACTTCCAAACTGGCTACACCTGGTTCTAATGAAATTTCGAACCTTGGAACTACGGTCAGTCATGGGACTACTTCGAAGCAGGTTCCTACGATGCCTACTCCTTCAAAACTAGAGCAACTCAAGAAGACTGATCCTGCGAGCTTCCTCAAGACCATGATGAGTATTGATAATGCTACGTCTCTTGGAACTTCTTCGACTGTCTTGGCAGGTACTGGTGACAAGGATGATATTACTAAACTCCTTCATCAGATAAGAGAGAGGTTCTTTGAAACCAACCTCGTCGAAGCTCTCAGCAAGGATTCCACCAAATATTATGGCCTAAACAACCTTCTGAAGAAAGTGGATTTACTTCTTGTACCAGTGGAAATCTCAGAAGTCATCGTTTTATTGAGTTCTCTGATTGAACAACTCCAATCCAATATCCTTCGAAAACGGGATATTGACGGACAACTCACAACAAAAATGACTTCTCACAGTTCTGAATGGGAAGCTGCTAACGATGCAACGAAGAAGGTTGAAACCCTTAAGCTTGAGCGTTCGAAGAACCAACGAGAATATAAAGAGTGTGAGACCAATATCAAAGCGTGGAAAAAAGAAATTGAGCAACTCGAAGGGAAGATAAAGGATGCCCAGTCTCGTCAGGTCGAAATCCAAAAAACCAATCAAGACGAATTAACTGAAGTGGCACAGTCAGGGATTTGACACCTCGAAACGGCACAGCAGCTAGTGCCAGAGATCGAAGAACTGAAAAGACAACAGGCATTGATCGAGCGTCATATGTCCTTGCGGGAGATCCAGTACTCGAAGATAAAAGATAACCTTCCCAAAGATTTTAAATAGTTGCTTCGAACCTTGTACTCTTTTTGTGCTGCGTACTTATCTTGTTTTGTAATCATATTTCTCCAAGAATATATATATATGTGCAACTTTATCTTTCAATCTCCCCACATATTTTATTTTGCAATTATCATAAGTCATATCTTAGTAATTCTCTAAAACTTGCCAAAATATACTTTTTCCACTGTCACAGTAATTTTAATAAATGTAACCACGTGACATGATTACCCTTCGCAGCCCTTTGAGCCTAGACTTGACGATTCTACTACCCTTAGCCGTAACCATCATTGAAAGCTGACGTCATCTTTTCCAAAACGTCTATTTGAGACGTGCGTGCATCAGTTCTTATCATGATTATATTTCAACTTCCAAGGGCGGGAAACGGCGGAAGCCATAACTTCTCTTTGGAATACCAAACGCGGTCCAATCAATCATTAAAACAGAACCGTTCCTCTACTGCCAACTTATTCTATATAAAGAGTTGGTATTCCACTTCTTCCTTCACATTTGCTTCAAACTCTTTGCCCCAAAACTTCGTTCCTTCTTGCATTCTCTCAAACACAGAACCAGACAAAACCTTTTCCAACTCTTCTTCTCCAAATGGCACTACCCCTAACTCATGCTAACATCAGGGCTTGCATCAAGAAAGAATTCAAACTTTCTGAAGAAGAGCTTGATGAAAACTTCATAAGTCTTAGCGCTCTCTTTGCTAACCAAGATCTTGAGTCTTACTATGAAATGCTGGAGGGATCTGTTTATCCCAATATGTTAGCGGACTTTTGGATGTTTGCGTCTCTGCGCATAGATCCGGAAGGCAGAACCACTATCGTCTTTGAGGTTCGAAGGGCCCATATCACTATCACTCCTTCCACCATCTCCAACCTGCTGAGATGCAACAATTCTGGGGAGACCTTTGACGACAATACCTTCAACATGACCACTCATCTTATGTTGAGGACTCTTATGGATAATGATCCTTTCAGCGCCAAGGTCATTAGGGTTTGGCATCAACTCCTCGTGGGCAACTTTCGTCCATGAAACCATGATCAAAATAGCATCATGGTGGAGGATTTGGAGTTTATACTATGTGCCCTCCGCGGGAAGAAGATCAACTTTCCTCTGATGATCTTCAAAGGACTTGTTGAAGCAGTTTCCATGGCTGCTGCTCGACAAAGCGTAGTAACATGCTTAGATACTCGAAGCCTGCGGCTGAATCTACTAACATTTCTACCACAGGCATGGGATATTCATCTTTAGGCGTTGCTGCATTAAGATCACGAAAATCTATACATACTCTTAATGAACCGTTCTTTTTAATAACCGGTACGATATTAGCAATCCATTCGACATACCTCGTAGTTCTGATGAACTTGCATCGTAGAAGTCTTTCGACCTCGGCGTTGATCTTCGAATGAATTTCTGGTGCGAATCTCCTAGGAGTTTGCTTGATGGGCTTTTTTCCTTCCTTGATGGGCAGCTTTAATTCGACCAAATCTCGCCCCAAACCAGGCATCTCGTCGTAGTCCCATGCAAAGCAATCTTTGTTCTCCTTCAACAACGTGATGACTTTTGACTTCACCGTTGGCGCCAGTTTCGCACTGATGTATGTTACCCTCTTCTGATCTCCATCTCCGAGATTTACTTCTTCGAGTGGATCTTGGGCTAACATTTTGATATTTGCCCCCATTGGGTCTTTCTCGAATCCCAAAGGCTCTTCGTCGTAGATTGCATCCAGTCTTTGACTTATCTCTTCTCCTGAGATCTCTTTGGCTTGGACTGGATCTTCGAGGGATTGGGGGGTAGGATGTATTCCAGAATCCCTCGTTTCTGCTTCTCTTTGAACCGTACTGATTGTCATGTGTGATAGCTCGGCTTCGAGAGCTGTGTTTCTTTTATTCTCGGCTATATAAGCCGAAATCTTTTCGAAAAAAGATGCTTCAGACATGGTCAACGTCGTCGTCCCAGCCTGTTGGCCGTATTGTTGGTAAATGCTCCACTGGTGGGATATCTTCTGGACCATCCATTATCTCTCTATTCCATTGGAATCCATTAGGATGTAAAGACAAATAGTACAAAGCATTTCTGTTTTGAGTGTATATGTCTTCAGCAGCATGACACGGTCCTATGTTCGCCAGATTCCTGTCGAAACTAGTTTTATTGACCTGATTGACTTCAGCCATGTAATAACTTTGATCTCCTTCGATGTTTTCTACTATGCCATCTGCTCTCCAAATGGTTAGTCTTTGATGCATCGTCGAAGGCACAGCCGCCACTCCATGGATCCACTCTCTTCCAAGCAAAAGATTGTAATTAGCCTTCGCTGGTATCACCATGAACATCGCTGGCCTGGTGACGGAACCCATAGTCAAATTCACTTGAATTACTCCTAAAGTTTGCCCTATCTTGCCTTCATAGTTGGACAGAACCATGTTATGTGGTCTTATATCAGTATCGAACATACCAATTCTCTTCAGCATATATTGGGGCATTAGGTTCACTGCTGCTCCCCCATCCACTAAGACTTTGTTAATACCAACATTCTCAATCTTGGCTCTTATATAGAGTGGTTTCAAATGATTCCTCATACCTTCATCAGGCCTTTCGAAGAAAGCGTTCTGCTCTTTGACTGCCCCATTGTTCAGCACATAATAACACACAGGTCTGTGTCTTGCCATCTCTTCCTCATCAGCCTCCTCACAATCTTCAACTTCTGTTTCTTTGTTATACTCATGAGGGAGTACTGACACAACATTGTAATTGAGGTTTATAGACGAAACTCCGTCTGAGTCAAAGTCATTCGTCAGCCTATCGTCTTCCTTCCAAGGGCTGGAATGCATTTTCTCTTCCTCTTTTTCATTTTCAGAATCGAACAACTTACGCTCCACTGGAGGTTTACTTGTCCTTGCCCCCTGCATTGGGATCTGATTGCTACTTGATTCTCCAGTCTCCCTTGGTTTGTATTCCCTCTGGGCCTTCTTCATCCTCTGGTGCCTTCTTCATTGGGATCTGGACATAGGATTTTTGCCTTTGTAGTTTTCCAACCTGTACATCTCTCGATTGGAAGTCTGGAATTGCTTCCTATATGCCATTGCAGTTCTTCCTCCTTGGTCCCAACTTCGCCATTTGTTGGTTCTGGTACCAGCTTTCATCCATCTATCCCTGGGTATGTCTGCAGGAATTTTGAATGTGACCCTTCGAGCTCTAGGGTGTGGGCTGTCAGGCCTCCATGATGGGGTCCGGTTGTCGAACCCATACAAGTTAGGACGAAGTCCCTGAGTCTCCCGACCCATATAAAGATACACCCTTTCGAATGATCCTGCTAGCAGTTCGTCATAGACTGCACCACATCTAGGGCACCGTGCAACTTCAGAGTTGTCGTTGTGACACCTGACCAAGAAACCAACCAAGCTTTCTTCAGACCTTGGGTATACTTTCAGCAGCAAGTTTCCTCCTCTCCAAGGTTACTCCATTCTTTCTCGCAGGGCCCTCTCGAAATTAGCTTGAACCTTTCGATTTGTCATAACTGAACATCTCGGGCACATCAGCCTTTTTTCACCATTTTTCACATGACAATCCCAGAGATAATCCTTCAGACTGTTTCCCCTTGGCGGGATTTCAATGTTTCCTTTCTCCCTTATCAGCCATTTTTCTAGTTCTTCAATTTCAGATAAAGGGCGTCTAACATTGACCATGTTAACACCTGCCGGAGGAATCTCAGAAATTCGTATCTGCTGAAGCTTTACTGTAAGGTCTTCAGTGGCCTCACTTGTTTTTCCTTTCAAATCTTCGGTCATTTCAGCATCAAAAGATCCTTCAACATCAGTATTGAAGCTCGAATTGGCATTTATGCCTTCAGTAGCCTGCTTTCCACCTGCAATTATCTCCGATTCAGCAGCATCAATTTCAGATACTTCCACCATGTTGACGTCAAATGATTCACACAAGTTAGTGTCATCCACATTCAAAGGGTCTACGTCAACCTTCATAGGGTTCTTGTTTTTGTCAGCGAATTTCAGACGTCCATCCTTGATAGCATTCTGAATTAGATCCCTGAAAAGAAAACATTGTGAAGTTTTATGGCCTAAAAAACCGTGATATTTGCAAAAACCTCGCTTCTTCCGTTGTTCTAACGGAGGAATTTTTGAATTGGGAGGTACTATCATCTGGCCATCTTTTTCTAATAAATCAAATATTTCGTCACATTTAGTGACATCGAATGTATAAGTCTTCTTAGGAAATCTATCGCTTTTATCATTATCTACTGGATTCTTTCCATTAGAAGGGGTAAGCAATTTGCAAGAATAGGGTGGCGCCTCTTTTAACTCAGCAAGATCTATTTCGACCTCTTCCATGTCGTACGAATCTTTGAAAGGTTCGCCATCGACTTCGTCTGCTTCGACGTATACTACTCTCTCCTTCTTATAACTCTTACTTGCTCTGGCCTTTTCTGCTTTTAATCGTTCGGCCTGTCGAACCCTGTCTGCCAATTGGGCCATATCTCTCAGGTATTGAGTATCCAGTTTCTTTCGAATTGAATAATCTAGGCCACCTGCAGTCATTTCAACTAATTCATGTTCTGGGACAATCGTGAAACATCTTGATTTCAACAAACGGAACCTGTTTAAGTAATCATCTATAGACTCCGTGAATTTCCTCTTGATGCTAGCCAATTCTTTCAAGCTTATCTTGGTTTGACCCATGTAAAATTGTTCATGGAATAATCTTTCCAAGTGTGCCCATGCATCTATGGAATTTGGGGGCAACGTAGTGAACCAAACAAAAGCATTTTTTGTCAGCGAACTAGGGAAGTATTTAATCCTTAAGTCTTCGTTCCCTGCTAAATCCCCTGCTTCCATCAGATATCTGGCTATGTTCTCCACGGTAGATTCATTGGTGTCCCCTGAAAACTTAGTAAATTTTGGTACTTTGGTACCCCTTGGCAATTCTGTTTGCATGATATATTCTGCTATTGGGGATGTATAGTTTGGGCGTCGAAGCCCGGTATTAAGGCCATTGTTAGCCATTATTCTCTCTATCATGGCAGTGAGATTATTTTCTGTTGCCAGATTATCTCTCCTAACCCTATGTACCACTTCATCAGGATGTTCGTTTCTTCCTACTACCACTACATTAGGTTGTGGCTGAGCAACTGCTTGTTGGCCAACGCCAGTTGTTTGACTTCGAGCTTCTAAATCTATTACTCGGTTTTGTTCGACTTGTGTTGACCTAGGTTGCGGTACTGGGGGTCTAACTTGTTCTAGAATGGGTTGCCCCTCCTGATAAGTTGATTGGTTGTTCCTTCGTCTATTTTGTGGAACTCCTAGGAAATCTGCCATTCGATTCATTTGAGATGATATTTTTTGGAAAGTTTCCACATTATCGTGGTTCGACATAGCAATGCTTGTTGCTATCGGATTCAGAATGGACCCCAATTCTTTAGCAAGATTTACTAACATATCATGGTTACTTGCATCCATTTCCTGTCGAAATGTTGCTTGACTATTTGTGGTAAAAGGGGGTACTTGGGCAGAAAAACCCGAATTCTGTCCGCTTCGACCTATCGAACCAACATTAGGCGAAAACGGTGTTGGGTTAGTTGTAGTATATGTAGGCCCCGCTCCTCCTAATCCTGTCAAGTATGAAGGTGGCATTCCATACTGGAAATAGGATCTCCACATCTCTGAGGCAGGTGGTGGTCTTGGGGTAAACATCTGATTTGTGGTATTAGTTGCGAAATGTGGTATCTCGCCTGCACTTGTTAATGAAGGGATAGCAGTCGCACTCGAGACTGGGAGCGTTCCTGTCGTCCCTATAGTATTTTCAGGCATCGCCTGAGAATCACCTATAGGAATAGATTCCGTCGAAACCAGTATAGCCTAGGTCTCTGGAGTGGAAGTCAAAACATGTGTAGAACTTGCCGCTACTGTTCCTGACCCTTGTGGGGGATCCTGATCTCCCCCCTGCGCTGGCCGCATTGACCATTTTCTTGTTGTACATTCGTTTAGGAATCGGTTGTGCACTGTTGGTTAATTTACCGTTCCTAAGGTTCATACAAGGTCTTGATATTTTCTAGAGAAAACAAAAACAATCAATTAATAACAATCTGTTTGACATTGTCCCACTGGGCGTGCCAATTTGTTTACGGTGATTTCCGGTAAACAACCGCTAGTCTTCCAAACTATAGTAAATATAATTTGGTTACTCGCAGGATCGACTAGATTGATCCTAGGACATAGTCAAAAAGGTTGTTATTCATGATAGTTCGAATCATATCTATGGTTGGCTTGTCTCGAAATAAGAAATACTTAATAAAAGAAATAAAGATTAGCAATCACCTTGTTATACACGTAAATATAACATCAGCAAAGGGTAAGACAAAGATAAAATATAAGACAAAAACTATAAAGTGCAAGAATCTTAAAGTGCAGAAACTTAAATGCTTCGAAACTAAATAAAATGAAAATAAAGGGTGCAGGAATGTAAATGACAGAAAGTAAACGAAATGCAGTAATGTCTGAAGATACTTGAATAAAGAAAGATACAAATGTATTCAAATTGATGGTGGTGTCATACGTACATTTCTCAGCGGAACTCGTTCTCTTAACACTTGATACTTGAGCAATATGTGAGTGATTTGTACAAAATGAACACACGGAATCCTAACATTAAGACCCTTATTTATACTAGTTTCGACCCTAACGGTCCTACACTAATCTAATGCCACGTTGCCTGCAGAAAATCCAGGGATGCCATCTGTCTTCGTGCGGTTACATAAACTACTTCGAAATTCAAATCATCTCGCCTGAATCTTCTTTCGACGCGTGGCAACATAATCAGAATCAAGAATACCACGAAAATACGCTAAGCATCAGTACTTATGCATATTTCGTAAAAAACGTTTAAGTCCCCAAAGACAATTCCTTTCGAATTTAGCTTCAGTGCCAACTTAAACCATCCCTTTCGAACATGGCCATCAGTAGCCATTTTTTATCTCAAAGATGATCATCAGTAACTACCTTCCCTCGAATTTAAACCTTCGAAAGATATTCTTCCCAAACGAAATCTTCAGCTAACAGTAATGTGAATATATAGGAATGAATTAGGTCAATAGTTTAGGAAATAAATCACGTGATTGAGAAGAATGAAATTTGATTGAAAAAATCATATATTCTTTCTTTTTTGGATTAATCTCTCTCTCTCTCTCTCTCTCTCTCTCTCTCTCTATAACCATGCCAAACGAAATTGGACCTTCTTATGTTAATATTTGGGCCTTTTGTATGATTAAAAATAAACCCGCATGAATTAATTCAAATATTTTATATTTTACTTGATTTATTTAGATTTTAAAAGAATAAAATCCAAATAAAATAAGAGAATGACATTATGGGTCCTTATTTAAGTCACATTCATGTTTGAGTCCAAAACTTAAGCCCATTAGCTTAAAAATCCATAATTGTCCAAAGTGGTTTTCATGCTTCTATTGAATTTTGACCAACTTGGGCAACCCATATCTTCCTCAATTTTGATCATATGGAGGTGTTATAGGACCTTTTGGAAAGCTTAAGATGTCCTCTAAATGATCCTTTTGGTTTCATCTCAATCGAGTCTTCCATGTTCATGCACCACTCATTGCGAAAAAGTGTCTTTTTGTTGACTTTCAAAAGGACTTGTAATATTTTGGCTCATATCTTTCAAATGAAGCATTTTTTGCCAAGCCCTTGTGAGACACAAAGTTTTAGAGAATTAAATTTCCTTCAAAATGAGCTTTGGATTAGAATTTTCTGATGAAATAAGTGAAAGTTATGACCAGTCAAAGTTTAGTTGACTTTTAGCTTAAAAACCCTAATTTATAAACTTTGAGTTTTGTTGATTTCTGAACTTTTCTTGCTGAATCATGATCAACCCTTGATCTAATGATGAATGTCACTTCAAATGAAGGATGTTGACCAACAATCCTGAATTTTGACTGTATGTTGACCACAATTGACTTTTAGGCCAAACCACTCGACTATTGACCATTGGAGCTTGAAGGGGTTGTTTGAACCAAAATGCCTTAAAATATGGAGGGCAAATTTTGGGGTATGACAGCTGCCCCTACTCAATTTTCTTAAACCCTAAGAGGTAGATAGGCTTTTTCGCCTTTCAAAATCTGAAGGTAGAAGATGATTGAATACTTAAATGCCCTGAAATTTGCACTCGCCGGTGCGGGAAGTGATGTTGGAGATGGGCTTATAGAGGCCATCCAAATGTTAACGGAACATTGTCAGAGATGAGCTTAAAGATGCCATCCAGTATTTGATAATGAGGTAGAGATCCGAATAAGTTGTATGTTAGACTGTATCTGAGGTTGTATCAGAAGAAATGTCATATGGTTGCCATAAATAGTTGTACGTAGGCTGTATATGAAAGGGTATACTTAGGATGAGTCGTACGTTAGACCGGATCCAGTGTGTTGATGAGTTTCATAATACATCTTTTGTGTCGATTATATCTGCCTCGTTCTTTGACCTGTGTCTGCACCGTCCGAGGTGGCGGAATTAGATTTGAAGGTTGACCGCGTCCGCACCGTCCAAGGTGGCAGGATTAAATCTGAAGGTTAACCGCGTCCGCACCGTACGAGGTGGCAGGATTAGATCTGAAGGTTGACCGAGTCCACACCGTTCGATGTTTCAGGGTTATATATGAAGGTTGACCGCGTCCGCACCGTCCGAGGTGGCAGGATTAGATCTGAAGGTTGACCGTGTCCGCACTGTCTGAGGTGGCAGGATTATATATGAAGGTTGAGTTTTGTTCCTCACATGCAGATTCAATGGATAAAATTTGAACATGCCTAATGTCGGCATGGAGGTAACCTTTATAGTTGTGTATATCGTACTTAGTCAAAACTACTCTTTGGGCAGGCTTTTTAGATTCATTTACCAAAACTTTAAAAATGACCCACAAGAGTGAAGGATAGAAAAACACTTAGAAAGGGGGGGTTTGAATAAGTGTAGTCTAAAAACTTGAACGATAAAAACAATTTGCACAGTTATTTTTATCCTGGTTCGTTGTTAACTAAACTACTCCAGTCCACCCCCACGGAGTGATTTACCTCACCTGAGGATTTAATCCACTAATCGCAACAGATTACAATGGTTTTCCACTTAGTCCACGACTAAGTCTTCTAGAGTATCCTGATCACAACTTGATCACTCTAGGAACAAATGCTTAGACACAAGCTAAGACTTTCTTAGAGTATCCTGACCACCACGTGATCACTCTAATTACAACTGCTTAGACACAAGCTAAGACTTCCTAGAGTATCCTGATCAACACTTGATCACTCTAGTTACTTACATATTAATGTAATCAATTCTAAGAGTATTACAAATGCTTCTGAAAAGCTATAATCACAACAGTGATATTTCTCTTAACGTTTAAGCTTAATCTCACTAATATATTACAACAGCAATGTAGTGAGCTTTGATGAAGATGAAGTTTCTGAGCTTTGAGTTGAACAGCGTTTCAGCAAGTTTTTCAGAATAAGTTCTTTCAAAATCGTTGACCTTGCTTCTCATCAGAACTTCATATTTATAGGCACTTGAGAAGATGACCGTTGGGAGCATTTAATGCTTTGCGTATTCCGTACAGCATTGCATTTAATGTTTCACGCTTTTGTCAACTACCTCGAGCCTTGTTCACGCTGTGTCTACTGACGTTGCCTTTAATAGCTTCTAACGTTCCTTTTGTCAGTCAGCATAGCCTGCCACCTGTACTTTCTTCTGATCTGATGTTTGTGTATACAGCGTTTGAATATCATCAGAGTCAAACAGCTTGGTGCATAGCATCTTCTTGTCTTCTGACCTTGAAGTGCTTCTGAGCGTGATACCATGAGAACTTCAGTGCTTCTGCTTCTGATCTCAAGTTCTTCTGATGCTTCCATAGACCCATGTTCTGATTCTTCCTTGACCATCTTCTGATGTCTTGCCAGACCATGTTCTGATGTTGCATGCTGAACCTTCTGAGACAAAGCTTCTGAGCGCTGATTTGTGCATACTCTTTATATATTTCCTGAAAGGGAAATTGCAATGTATTAGAGTACCACATTATCTCACACAAAATTCATATCCTTGTTATCATCAAAACTAAGAATATTGATCAGAACAAATCTTGTTCTAACAATCTCCCCCTTTTTGATGATGACAAAAACATATATAAATGATATGAATTTGCGATCAGAAAGAGCAGACGGTTAAAGACAGTTTACACAGCTATAGCATAAGCATGTGAATATGTCTCCCCCTGAGATTAACAATCTCCCCCTGAGATGAATAATCTCCCCCTGAAATTAATACTAGAAGAATTTTAATAATAAAAGACTTCCCTGAGTATTTCAGTAGAGACGTTCACATTGCTTGATCTACAGAACATTCATGACTTCTGATTTCTGCTTCCATAGGATAGCTTCAGAACATTGAATTTCTTTAGACCCTTAGAACATTCACAGCTTCTGATTCCTGCTTCCATCGGACAGCTTCAGAACTTGAATTTCTTTGATCTTCAGAACATTCACAGCTTCTGACTTCTGCTTCCATCGGACAGCTTCAGAACTTGAATTTCTTTAGATCTTCAGAACATCCACAGCTTCTGATTCTTGCTTCCATTGGGACAGCTTCAGAGCTTGAATTTCTTCTTTCATCACTTCATGCTAGATTGTATCAGAACATTGTTGAATGTACCAGAGCATCATCAGAGCATCTCTACATCCTGAAATGTTACAGAACAAAACTAAACGACAAAAGTCAGCATGAATGAGTCAGAACATAGAATATGTGTCAGAACACATAATATGTATCAGAGCCAATATAGAATGTATCAGAACATATAGACATAATGTTTCAGATCATATTCTATCATCAGAATATGTTAACATTCTTCCTTCTTGCTTCTGATTCTGAAGCTTCATAGCACTCAGCTTGCTTCAAGAATCCAAGAACTTGATTCATCTTGTTGCTTCTTATGTTGTGTAAATGCAAGCTTCTCAAAGCATAGTGTGTTTTGATGAAGACAATATGGACATCAAACTTTTATAAAGGATGTGCAAAAAGAATTTCAAGTATCAAGCAAAAATACATCATTTCAAAGTCTTGAAGAAATTGTGAAGATTCAAGAATCAAGCTAAAATGTCAAAGGTATAAACAATACTCACTTTGACATATAATTGTTCACAAATATATTTCCATGCATATCATAAACATACTACAAAGTGTCATCCTTCAAAAGTTCATTTAAAACCTTTTTCAAAGTTAAAATTCAAAATAAAGGTTTTAGGAACCGGGTTGTCCCTATGGGGGAACCGGTTCCCAGCATTCTAAGTTTTCAGTTCTCTGTGTTTTACTATGGGGAACCGGGTTGTCCCTAGGTGGGAACCGGTTCCTCAGTTCAAAATTTGAAATTTCTGCTGTAACGTTCAGCAGGAACCGGGTTGTCCCAGGTAGGAACCGGTTCCTACTGAACCAGTGTGTTTTTTCATTGCATGATCTTATTCAAACGAATCCATTTTCTTACCACTTGATCATTGCATTGTTTCATGAAAAAATAACCATTCAAAGAGGTGTTTGACACATTATAAATACTACATATTTCATAATCATTATTCACCTTCTTCATTAACAATTCATACTCATAAATTTCATTATTTTCAAGTGTCCACAAACCAGAATTTTTATATGAAACTTTCTACACACATTTTCATTGAGAATTCATTTAAAGTTTCATGCATACATTGTGAACACTTATATTCTTTTTGAGAATTGTTTATTTGAAGAAGAAGATCAATACAAGATTGATAGTGCTATACAAACTTCATCTAAATCTCTTGTAAAAATTCAAAGAAAATTATCTCCTTACTATCCAGGATTGTTGGAAGTAAGTGGTGTGTTTGAAGAGGATTGTTCTTCATTCACATTAGTGTTGATTGATCTTAAAGGTGTTAAGAACCTTTGATCACCCTATAGGTTAGATAGTAGGCATAGGCTTGTACAATAATTCTAACTATAGTGAAATCTCTTTCATGTTTGAAAGGGGACTGGAGTACTCTCGGATTGTGAGGGGAACCAGTATATATCGTTGCGTACTTTACTTTTCCGCACTTTATCGCTTTCATCACCATTACCAAAGAAAAGAAAAGAACCTTACAAAAACCTTCAAACACTTAACCAAAAATTATTAGAAGTATTCTCATAAAACCGATTAAATTTTTTGAAAACCTAATTCACCCCCCCTCTTAGGCGCACTCTTATACTTACATGTTGATCTTGAGTCTTCAATTCCTGCAACAACACAACTTAAAGCATAGAACTTTGCAAGTTCTGTTAGTAATGTGGGGCCTTTTTACCCGGTAACTGATAATATTTAATCAAATCATTTATCATATATTTTCTCCCCCTTTTTGTCATAACATCAAAAAGAATATAAAAGATTCAGATGTAGAAAACGACAAAGGAAAGAAACAGAATTAAACTTTTCATTGATTAAACAAGCAGGATTACAAAAGATGTATGCAGAATAACAGATGCAATCAAACAAAGAAAACTACAAGGACTTAAGGACTACAACCCTAGCTTAGACATAATCTTAGCTAACATATCATGAATCCCTGCGGTGTTCTCAGTTTGTCTAGCCATGAAAGCTTGAAACTCCGCATGCCTGTCCAGACTAGAACCTCCACTGTAAGAGAATGCATGAATTCAAGGAGGAAGTGAGAGATAGTTCACAGGAAGAGAGCTAAAGTCTCAAACGGGGCTTTCCCTTAACGTAGAATTCAAGAACATGATCCTTAACATCATCCAATATCTCAAGAAAGTCTTCTTCCTTTGGATAAATGTTGATAACAACATCACATAAGAGATCTGACTTGAGACTTCTTGGAATCTTGAGAGATCCGTCTTGAAATCAATGTCAGTGATCCCCGAGATTTGTTTCTCAACCTGGAACCAGACAACCCTTCCAACCGTTCTATTCAAATAGATCGACCACCCTTGAGCCTTCGTCTTCGTTTTTGGTTTGAAACCATAAGCCCCCAAGTCATCAGAGTCCACAGAAGATTTACACAAAACTTCCATTTTTGATGGATGAGTGTAGCGAGTTTTCAGTGGAGAAACCTCTTGAGAGGAACTTGAAGACGGATTCATGGTGAATGCTAGGTTGAAGATGAATAAACTAGGGTTTATGCAAAATGCAGATAAAGAGAGAGAGAGAGAGAGAGAGAGAGAGAGAGAGAGAGAGAGAGAGAGAGAGAAATAAATAGAGGGAAAAGAAATGTTTGAAGAGTATAAAAAGAAACTGAAATGATGAATGGCATTTAATGTTATATGACGTGAGGAGAGATAATAATGACAAAAGAAGTGATTAGCACAGTTACCTAAGTAGGCGTCCCCTCAACTACACGCACGCTTGTCCAGAATTAGTGAACACGTGATTACCATCTGGATAGCCAGTTACAGCTGTTTTACTTTTAAAGAGATTCTGAGTCAACTTAGACAATGAAACGTTAGTAATAACAGAATCACTACTTCTAATTGATCATAATCAGAACTTCTTATAAAAGACTAATCCAATCTCATTTCAGAAGATACTCATACATAAGATCTTCTCATCTTCTCATTCTGGGCATAAATCCATACTGATATTCTTCAGAATGAACTTAAACCTATCTTCAGCCAGGGGTTTTGTAAAGATATCAGCCCACTGATGGTCTGTATCCACAAAGTTTAAAGATAAGACACCCTTCTGAACATAGTCCCTTATGAAATGATGTTTAATCTCTATATGTTTAGCTTTTGAATGCAATATAGGATTCTTAGATAAACAAATAGCAGAAGTATTATCACAGAAAATAGGAATGTTACTCTCATATATCTGATAATCTTCTAGCTTACTTCTCATCCAGAGCATTTGTGTGCTACAACCAGCAACAACAACATATTCTGCTTCTGTTGTTGAGAGGGCAATAGTAGCTTGCTTCTTGCTGTACCATGAGATCAGGTGACTTCCAAGAAATTGACAACTTCCAGAAGTACTCTTCCTTTCTATTCTATCTCCAGCATAGTCAGCATCACAGAATCCTACTAAGTTGTATTCTTCAGATATTCTGTAGACTAAACCAACATTAGTAGTACCTTTCAGATACCTTAGAATTCTCTTAACAGCAGTTAAGTGAGATTCTCTAGGATCTGATTGGAATCTAGCACACAAACAAACACTGAACAGAATGTCAGGTCTAGAAGTAGTTAAGTATAGAAGAGATCCAATCATACCTCTGTACAACTTCTGATCTACCTTCTTACTTACCTCATCCTTACCTAGTATGCATGTTAGATGCATAGGAGTTTTGGCTTCTTTGCAGTCAGAAGGATTAAACTTCTTCAGAAGTTCTTTCACATACTTGGTTTGATGAACATACGTTCCTTCTGATGTTTGATTTATTTGAATCCCAAGGAAATACTTGAGTTCACCCATCATGCTCATCTCAAACTCATCCTGCATAGACTCAGCAAACTCCTTTCCAAGTGTAGCATTAGATGTTCCAAAGATAATATCATCAACATATATTTGACAAATTAAAATATCCTTTTTAAATGTTTTACAGAAGAGAGTAGTGTCCACTTTTCCTCTAGTGAAACCATTTTCCAGAAGGAAAGAACTCAAACGTTCATACCAAGCTCTAGGAGCTTGTTTCAATCCGTATAATGATTTCTTTAATTTAAAAACATGATTTGGAGACATGGAGTCTTCAAAACCAGGAGGTTGATGGACATAAACTTCTTCATCTATGTAACCATTTAAGAAGGCACTCTTAACATCCATCTGATAAAGAGTGATGTTGTGTTGAGTGGCAAAAGAAATTAATAGACGAATAGATTCTAACCTGGCCACTGGTGCAAAGGTTTCTGTATAGTCAATCCCTTCTTGCTGACTATAACCTTGAGCCACCAGTCTGGCTTTGTTTCTTACCACTTCACCTTTCTCACTCAGCTTGTTTCTGAAAACCCATTTTGTTCCTATAATATTGAATCCTTTAGGTCTTGGAACAAGATCCCAAACATCATTCCTTGTAAACTGATTTAACTCTTCTTGCATGGCAATTATCCAGTCTGTATCTTCTAGAGCTTGATCAACAGAAGTTGGCTCGATCAGAGAAACCAGACCTAATTGACATTCAGCATTGTTCTTGAGGAATGCTCTTGTTCTGATAGGATCATCTTTCTTTCCAAGGATCACATCTTCTAAATGAGCTGAAGCAAGTCTAGGTGATCTTCTGACTGTTGGCTCTTCAGAAATCCTGAGATTCTCTAAAGATGCAGCAACTTGATCTTCTGATCCATTGCTTCTGAGACTATCAGCTTCTGCAGCTTTGCTTCTTGGTTCTACTGCTTCTGATATATCAATATCAAAATCTGCAAAATTCTCAAACTGCTTTGGCTTTTCAAGACCAAGCTTATCATCAAACCTGATATTGATTGATTCTTCTACAATCAATGTTTCAGTATTGTATACTCTGTAGCCTTTAGAGCGTTCAGAATATCCAAGAAGGAAACACTTTTGTGCTTTAGAATCAAACTTACCAAGATGATCTTTAGTATTCAGAATAAAACATACACATCCAAAAGGATGGAAATATGAAATGTTGGGCTTTCTGTTCTTCCACAATTCATAAGGAGTCTTATTTAGAATAGGTCTGATAGAGATTCTATTCTGAATATAAGACGCAGTGTTTAATGCTTCTGCCCAGAAATGCTTAGCCATATTGGTTTCATTGATCATGGTTCTGGCCATTTCTTGTAGAGTCCTATTCTTTCGCTCTACAACTCCATTTTGTTGTGGAGTTCTAGGACAAGAGAAATCATGGGCAATACCATTTTCTTTGAATAACTCCTCAAAGAATCTGCTCTCAAATTCGCCACCATGATCACTTCTAACCTTTATGATTTTACACTCTTTCTCAGATTGGATCTGAGTGCAGAATTCAAAGAACACTGAATGAGACTCATCCTTGTGTTTCAAGAACTTTACCCATGTCCAGCGGCTATAATCATCAACGATGATTAATCCATATTTCTTCCCTCTGACAGATGCTGTTTTGACTGGGCCAAACAGATCAATGTGCAAGAGTTCTAACGGCCTTGAGGAAGAAACAACATTCTTAGACTTGAATGCAGGTCTAGAGAACTTGCCCTTCTGACATGCTTCACAAAGAGCATCTGATTTGTATTTCAGATTAGGGAGTCCTCTGATAAGATTTAGTTTGTTAATCTGAGAAATCTTTCTCAAACTAGCATAATCTCCTGTGCCAGACCCATTGCTCCTCAGAAACAGACATAAGACAAGTCACCTTCTGATTCTTAAGATCCTGAAGATCTGTCTTATAAATGTTGTTCTTTCTCTTGCTTGTAAATAGGATTGAGCCATCCTTCTGACTTACAGCCTTGCAAGACTTTTGATTAAAGATTATGTCATAACCATTGTCACTTAATTGACTTATGAACAATAAGTTATGAGCTAATCCATCTACTAGAAGAACGTTAGTTATGGAAGGAGAGTTACCAAGACTTATGGTTCCAGAGCCAATGATTTTGCCCTTCCGATCTCCTCCACCTGGTTTAAGCACCAGGTCTTGGAATGTAGACCTTCTTCCCGTCATGTGTCGCGAGCACCCAGAGTCCAGGTACCATGACATTTTGCTTTTTGTCCTCTTTGCCGCCAAGGATATCTGCAACAGAAATTATCTTCTCCTTAGGTACCCACAATTTCTTGGGTCCTTTCTTGTTAGTTCTCCTCAAGTTCTGATTGAACTTGGGTTTAGCAGAATATTTAACAGGAGGAACAACATGATATTCTTTAGGTTTGTCAGCATGATATTTCTTAGGATGTGTCACAAGCTTCTTGGTGTGAACAGTGTTAAACTTCTGTGCATGTGAAGTGAGCCTAATATCATGTGCATGGCCATATTTGAACTGATCATACAATGGCTTGTATGTGATCTTCAGATCATCAACAGGTTCAAATTTATGTGAGGTATCACCCTCATAGCCAAAACCAAACCTTCTGTTTCCAGAAGCACCATATATCATAGAAGCAAGATGACTTCTGCCAATACTTCTAGATAAGAACTTTCTGAAGCTCGAGTCATATTCTTTCAGAATATGATTCATGCTAGGAATGAATTTTTCTGTTTCAGAAGGAGATCCACTATCTTTGGATAGATTTAAAACTTTTTCCTTCAGTTCAGAATTTTCCAATTCCAGCTTCTTAGTTTCAAATTCAAACTGCTTTTTCAGCTTCTTGTATTTGATACTAAGATGAGCCTTGAGTTCCAGAAGTTCTGTTAAACTGGAAACTAACTCTTCTCTAGATAGTTCAGAAAATACCTCTTCAGAATCTGATTCTGATGTAGATTCTGATCCATCATCTTCTGTAGCCATCAGCGTGAAGTTGGCTTGTTCTCCTTCAGAGTCTGATTCTGATTCTGATTCAGAATCATCCCATGTTGCCATAAGACCTTTCTTCTTATGAAACTTCTTCTTGGGATTCTCCTTCTGAAGTTTTGGACACTCGTTCTTGTAATGTCCAGGCTCATTGCACTCATAGCAGACAACCTTCTTCTTGTCAGATCTTCTGTCTCCAGAAGATTCTCCTCGTTCAAATCTCTTTGAACTTCTGAAGCCTCTGAACTTCCTTTGCTTGCTCTTCCAGAGTTGGTTTACCCTTCTGGAGATCATGGACAATTCATCTTCTTGTTCAGATTCTGATTCTTCAGGATCTTCTTCTCTAGCCTGAAAAGCGTTAGTGCATTTTTTAACATTAGATTTTAATGCAATAGACTTACCTTTCTTTTGAGGCTCGTTTGCGTCCAGCTCTATTTCATGGCTTCTCAAGGCACTGATAAGCTCTTCCAACGAAACTTCATTCAGATTCTTGGCAATCTTGAATGCAGTCACCATTGGACCCCATCTTCTGGGCAAGCTTCTGATGATCTTCTTTACATGATCAGCCTTGGTGTAGCCTTTGTCCAGAACTCTTAATCCAGCAGTCAGAGTTTGAAATCTTGAAAACATCTTCTCAATGTCTTCATCATCCTCCATCTTGAAGGCTTCGTACTTCTGGATTAGTGCAAGAGCTTTGGTCTCCTTGACTTGAGCATTTCCTTCATGAGTCATTTTCAAGGACTCATATATGTCATGAGCAGTTTCCCTGTTAGATATCTTCTCATACTCAGCATGACAGATAGCATTCACCAAAACAGTCCTGCATTTGTGATGATTTTTGAATTCTTTCTTTTGATCATCAGTCATTTCGCTTCTTGTGAGCCTTACACCAGTAGTTTTAACAGGATGTTTGTAACCATCCAACAGAAGATCCCATAGTTCACCATCTAGACCAAGAAAGTAACTTTCCAGTTTATCTTTCCAGTATTCAAAGTTTTCACCATCAAATACTGGTGGTCTAGTATAACCATTATTACCATTGTATTGCTCAGCAGAGCCAGATGTAGATGCAGGTGGATCTGTTGGAATTTCACCAGGCATCTTTTACTGAAGCGTTTTTCTCTTCCTGAATCTTTTCTAAACACGGTTAAGTGCTTGCACCTTAGAACCGGCGCTCTGATGCCAATTGAAGGATAAAAAAACACTTAGAAAGGGGGGGTTTGAATAAGTGTAGTCTAAAAACTTGAACGATAAAAACAATTTGCACAGTTATTTTTATCCTGGTTCGTTGTTAACTAAACTACTCCAGTCCACCCCCACGGAGTGATTTACCTCACCTGAGGATTTAATCCACTAATCGCAACAGATTACAATGGTTTTCCACTTAGTCCACGACTAAGTCTTCTAGAGTATCCTGATCACAACTTGATCACTCTAGGAACAAATGCTTAGACACAAGCTAAGAATTTCTTAGAGTATCCTGACCATCACGTGATCACTCTAATTACAACTGCTTAGACACAAGCTAAGACTTCCTAGAGTATCCTGATCAACACTTGATCACTCTAGTTACTTACAAATTAATGTAATCAACTCTAAAAGTATTACAAATGCTTCTGAAAAGCTATAATCACAACAGTGATATTTCTCTTAACGTTTAAGCTTAATCTCACTAATATATTACAACAGCAATGTAGTGAGCTTTGATGAAGATGAAGTTTCTGAGCTTTGAGTTGAACAACGTTTCAGCAAGTTTTTCAGAATAAGTTCTTTCAAAATCGTTGACCTTGCTTCTCATCAGAACTTCATATTTATAGGCACTTGAGAAGATGACCGTTGGGAGAATTTAATGCTTTGCGTATTCCGTACAGCATTGCATTTAATGTTTCACGCTTTTGTCAACTACCTCGAGCCTTGTTCACGCTGTGTCTACTGACGTTGCCTTTAATAGCTTCTAACGTTCCTTTTGTCAGTCAGCATAGCCTGCCACCTGTACTTTCTTCTGATCTGATGTTTGTGTATACAGCGTTTGAATATCATCAGAGTCAAACAGCTTGGTGTATAGCATCTTCTTGTCTTCTGACCTTGAAGTGCTTCTGAGCGTGATACCATGAGAACTTCAGTGCTTCTGCTTCTGATCTCAAGTTCTTCTGATGCTTCCATAGACCCATGTTCTGATTCTGCCTTGACCATCTTCTGATGTCTTGCCAGACCATGTTCTGATGTTGCATGCTGAACCTTCTGAGACAAAGCTTCTGAGCGCTGATTTGTGCATACTCTTTATATATTTCCTGAAAGGGAAATTGCAATGTATTAGAGTACCACATTATCTCACACAAAATTCATATCCTTGTTATCATCAAAACTAAGAATATTGATCAGAACAAATCTTGTTCTAACAAAGAGAACCACATTAAGAATGGAGGTCGAAAGACCAAGGCAAGCTCACTAGTGCGAAAAGGTGGAAATTTAGATCGATGAAATAGTAAAGCAAAAGTATACTTATCATTTACATAAGAAGGAAAATTCAACTTTGGTATCTTTTCGATAATTTTTTCTTTTAAAGTAAGAGCTGCCTTAGAGATATTTCACCTAATGTTATTCGGGTTATACACACTTTCAAAGTAACGCTGCAAATCTTGGATTTCTTTAATGTGCATACCTCTGCCTTTTTTAAACTTGGTTTGTAGAGAAGAAAAAACTTCCATAAAGTAACACATTAGATTTCTTAATTATAGTACACTTGAAATTGAAAGGGTATAAGATTGATGCACACATCAGCTTATCGAGTTAGAAACTCATGGTACCTTTCCTCAGTCATTTGAACTATGCTTAGACAAAAATCATTCTTTTGACTGAAAAGAGACTTAGGCATGGATTGGCTAAAGCCATATTGTCGAGCTATCAGGTTAGTTTGGTAGCCAGTAGGGGTGGGAATAGGCCAGACCGGCCTACAGGAGCCTATGACCTAGCCTATATAAGGCTAGGCCAAGCCAGACTTATTTAATAAAAAGGCCAGGCTTAGGCTTTTTTAAAAGTCTGTTTAATAAAATAGGCCAAACTTAGGCTATTAAAAAAGCCTATGAAGTCTTATAGGCCGGCCTATATTTTCATGTATATTAAAAATAGGCTAAATAGATCGGCCTATATTTGCATGTATATTAGAAAAAGACTAAATAATCAAGCCTATATCTGTATATATATTAGAACAAAGGCTAAATAGGTCGGCCTATATATGCATATATAAGACGACTTATAAGGTTTCTTAAATAATATGGATTAATTGAAAACCATAATGAAAAATAAGCTTTTAAATAGGCTTTCAGGCCAGGCCAGACTTCTAAAAAGGCCAGGCCAGGCCAAAAAAGAGAGCCTATTATAGGCCACAGGCCAGACTTAGGCCTTTCAAGTTTACCGTAGGCCAGGCCCAGGCCTTATAAAGCCTAGCCTAGCCTAGCCTATTTCCACCCCTAGTAGCCAGTAAGCCCTATGGTATCTTTGCTAGTTCTAAGTGTCGTCGACAATAATTTGGGGGTGAAAAAGGCTTTCCAAATTTTAACAGCTTTGACTTTGTATTCAACAGTAAGGGCAGAAATTCTCTCTTGAACCAATTTGGTCCATGACTCAGATTAACAAAAGGGCCATAAAAGAAGTGAACATACGGCATCTTGCAAGCATCATAAAGTACTCAATAAAGGCTTATTGTGTTGAACTCCATGTGCCAGTTGGGGGTAATTAGGACAAGTCCGGTGCCTTCAATTTGTTGATTTTTAAATACTCGGGCATGGCTGGTTGATCTGTCTATCTTCAAAGAATACTAGAACGTGGCATTAAGCCAAAATTATAGAAGCCAAAAGGGGCTAGCAAGCAAGAAGTTGGAATTAGGTTTAAGGTTTTTTAGGGCAAAAGTTATGAGCCCCAATGATTCATATAAGAAGCTTAAGATCAACTAGTTTAAATAAATGTTTCACCCTTCATGTAATTGGTTAGCTAAAGTGACAAACTTCTTGGCAACTTTGAGAGATTTAGAGATAACCACAGCGTCAAGAAGACAATATGCCCTTCATCTGACACATCTTTAATTTGGTCCTTGTGATGCTCAGTAGTGAAGTTGGTGAAGCTAGCATATTTGGAGTTGAATTTGATGGTATCTTCATCCTGCACGGTGGGGTAAAAAATAGCAAGCAGGAAATTTTTCTCCCACTTCCTTGGTGTTCGCACTAGAGGCCAGAAAATGATGGTATCTTCATCATGCCCAATGATTCATATTTGAAGTTACGAGGTTTGGTACAATAATAGCAAGGAAATGTTTCTCCCACTTCCTTGGTGTTCGCACTAGGGGCCAGAAAATGGACAAAAGAATGTATGTGTATTTACAAAAATGGAGAAAGGAATAAGTACTTGGGATTTCCAGACCAGAGCTTTCTCTTCGTCCATGGGTGGTTCAGGAATATAAGCTAGGTTCCTAACAAGAGTGGGGACTTTGATGGCTGTAGTGAGTGGAAATGTTTTCTTCGGGTTTGATGAAGACACCATTGTTGCATAAATCATGAGTAGCTTTAAGGATGATGAAGTGTGAAAAAAATGTAGTTTTTTTTTCTAAAATTAGGAAGTTGAAGATGAAGTGGGGGAAAAGAAAAAGAAATGACAAAAGAAAGTATATTTATAGTTGTTTGAGAGACTCTTCATTTCAACTTTTTTTTTTTTTTGAGAATCGAAAATTGGCGTTCTTCAGTGGACACATGTCATTTCATTCGGAGATGGAATGGAGAGGTTTATTATTGTGTGGCCCATGCTCTCCCTGGGAAAGCGAAGCCATGATGGAGATCTTTAGGTGCACGTCTCAAAAAGACGTTTTGATAAAGTGGTTATGATGACGATGACGTCAATGCACCACTCTGAACAGTATTGGGAGTTTACAAAATAGCACTTGTCTCTTAGATGGTCGAAAATGACATTTTTGGGGGACAATTTGTTAGCAAGGAAATCTCGACGTACTTAGTTTAACAAAGAGAATATGATACTAAAATAATACATAGTTAAAATGTGAAAACATATGGTTATGTGTTCGACAAGGGTAATTTTTGACTATTGGTGTCAAAGTTTGACACACTAACCTTAAGATTCAGGACTTAACATATTTTCCAAAATTATGAGAACACTGTTTCCATAAACTCGACAGGATGAGTTGTCGATCACAATAGTTGAGACAAAATAAAAGGATCAGATTGAGTGACTATCTTATCTGGACGTTGAAGACACGTGAAAGTAAGTTAGAAGGTCGGAGACTATGCAAAAGGTTACGTGTCGAACGTTGAAGACATAACAATTGTAGGCAATTGTTTCTATACTAGTATATATAGTAGTTCTAGCGTTAGGAATCATGTAGAAATATCATTGTAAAATCTCTATAGAACTCAAAGTACCCGAGTCAAAATGAGAAACGAGTTTGCGAGGACTATGCATAATTTTACACGCCAACTTTTATACATTTAAACAAAACATTTCAGTTACTTCTACTTACTTCTTTCCAGCCTTTATTTTCATTTCCAATTTTTTTTTGGTATAAACCGGGGTATCCTCTGCGCGCAACTGCAGAGACTAATCCCTCGAGCCGGGTAGGACCATATAGGCAGTAAAGCTCTCCCTCAAGAGATTTAACACTGCTGCATACCCAGGGCAGGGATCGAACCCAGGACCTCTGGTTAAGCTGGAAGAGATCCTTGCCATCTCACCCAAGTGCTCTTGGGTTTTTTCATTTCCAATTTAGTTCATAGCAAACTATGACACAGTCGAAGCATTTACTTTCCTCTCATTTTCAAAATTATTTTCTCGTCACTTAGTCGATTTCAAATTTACAATATAATTTCAAATACATTTCTCTTAGAAATTATACACAAAATACTTATTTTCTAGTTTGATCTTGCAAGTAATTTACACAAAACTAAATGATTGTTTATCAAAATCACCGGTAATCACATACATGAAATTTTTATTCAAGTTTAATTTTGTTTAATTTATCTATCTGCCATATAATATCAATTTAAGAGAAATACATACATAATAAGTAAATTTTATTAATTTTAATAAATATAAATCTCTATTAATGTAATTTAAGAGAAATAAATACAAATGATAAATAAATTTCAATAATTCAATAAATAGTTTTTTTTTTTTTTCCATTTGTCTATCATTCATAGAGACTACTAAATAAATGGTATATTAATAGAACAAAGCGAAACTCAATCACTATACCACTCCACATATTGTCGAATCCAATCTAAAACCCAATTACATTACATTGAATTAAATCTTCACCCACAAATCTACTCCTACATTAGTACCTTCCCATTGGACCACCACCTTACTTAAGTAAACATTAATTTCATGCCTAAAAATTTCACAAAACTACACCCCAAGAAACATACTAAGCGTAGTAAGTGAGTTATACATTTAGCAACAAACAAACATAACTCTTATCTCAAAGATTTTTCACCATTACAACTACCCCACACCACAACCTCCAAAAAAATAAAGTGATAAAATTATTGGGGGTGAATCTAGTAGTTGAACTTAAAAAATTTGTTATTAAAGAAAATCAATTTTAATATTTTCAAGTTGAACTTACAATCTTTAAGATATGAATGTTTGTTGAGTTTTTAATTTATATCTTAAGAATGCAAGTAATATTTTTTTAATATTATTACATTTTTAAGACGGTCAAACATTTTTTTTGAAGAAATAAATACTAATATAAATAACAAGAATATATATATATTAAACCTAAGAGTGCTAAAATAGATTCGGTTCGGTCGTATGTTTATTTTGTCTTATTTTCTTTGAGCAGATCAAAATTTAGGTACTCACGTTCTCTAATATATTTGTTCAGTTTTATTTTTTTCGAACTTAGATATTTACATCAATTTTTATATTTTTAAAATTAAAAAGTTTACATGTAGTGGTTCCGCTCTGCCTTGTTTTCATGTTAGATCAATATTTTCGCCTTGCACCCTCAGCTATACTCGTCTTAGTCTGTTTTTTGGGACAAACCTAAACGGGACAGACATATTTATTTATCACTCTACGTAAACTTGACCAAGAAAAAACCAATCAAACAAAAAAAATTAAAATCAAGGAACGAATACCTTACAAGCTTTCTACGCGAGCTTTCCGCATGTAAGTCAATCCCTTAAACCTCGACTAAAAGATCAAATAAATCATAAAACTCTTCTTTAATGAAAGCATGAATCAAATCTCGACTATAAATTTTCAGAAACCCATAATTAGGAAGCTTGTCAAACATAGAATATATCTTTAATTAAAGATTAAAATTTTAAATAATTTCATTCAAACACATTAAAAATAAATAAAAGAATACTAATAAATATCTTTAAAGAATTTAACATAAATTATTAAAGAAAGTAAAACCGAATAAAAGAGCAGTTTAACTTATATTTTTCAAAATATTTTTTCAATAAATTTTCAATTAATAATTTTAAGACAATAAAATAAAATAAACATTAGAAGATTTTCTTATAACAATTAAAGAGACTCGAAAAAGAAAAAAATATAGAAAAACAGTTTTACAGTTCATACGTGAGGTGTAGTGTGGGGTTGGACGGAAGGAAGAAGTTTTGTTGCCGTTAGTGATAAGCACGCCTGGCATTTTCATCATTCTTCCCTCTCATTCTCTCTCACTTCAACTTTTTTTCTATTCTATTCTCTTTAATATTCCTTTTTTTTCTTCTCTCTCTAAAATTCTTCTTTCTTCTTCAGTCACTACTTTCTTTTTCTCTCTCACTTTTCTCTCTCTTCTTTTTCCTTCCATTTTCCGCACCTTCAATTCTCGTTTCTCTGATTGGATCTGCTTCTTGCTAGAACCTATTCACTTCGATTCCTCAACTTTATTTATTTATTTATTCGTAGTTTGAAGCTTCGATTTCAGTTTTTTTTCTTCAACTCGAGGTTGTGTAGTACTCGTGTTGTTCTTCGTTTCTCGATTTTTTTTTGAATTTTTCTCGATTTTTCTGGTTTTGTTTTTCGGTGCTGATTCCGATAAAGGTATAATCGATTACTGCTTCATTTCCAGGTATGAATTGAAGATAATTTAATCGCTTTTTTTTCAGCTTTTTTCAACTTTTTTTTCTTACTGAAGCTAGGTAGATTTAGCTTGAATTTCGATCTGGTTCGGTGGTTCCTGATTGAATTTTGTTGACCTGAATCGAAATTGCATTTTTATGTTGAAATTTAAAGGACTAGTTTAATTAATTTATTAATTAATTAGTTTTTTTTATATTTTTTGTTGAAAAAAAAATTAGATGTTGATGTTTTGGATTTTGGAAAATGGAAAATGATTGCAATGTTTATTGAGTTATCGAGATTATGTGATGTGTAATGTTGTTGTGTATATTGACGCGTACGTGTCAGTTGCTTAGGTGAATAATTTGATTAGCTTTGTTGTATTGTTCGATGATGATGTATTTGCAAATTGGCATTTCTGTGAAATATTTGAGCGTTTTATTGCATGTGTATATGCGTTGGGGCGTGTTTTTATATGAGGAATTCTCGTGACTTCGGTCTTCGTTTACTTGTTGGCAAGAATTGTGCAGATTTTCCGGTGTTTGTTGAATAGTGGTCCATATTGGTTTTATTTAAGTCTATTCTCTATCATACATGTAAGATTGAAGGGTTAATATTAACTCAAGCTTGTTTTACTTTTGATGTAAATATTTATGTGTTCCTGAGCTATTTTTAGCTTCAATAATTACTTCAAAATAACTTGTGAGTAAGTGAACAACCGCCCCTTGTGTCTAGCGGAAGGGGCTAGACTCCCATAACATGTTGAACCGATATTTGAATACCGGTTGAAAGATCTAATTTAGTACCCAACACATCTCGAATAGGATTGCCTTCCGTGTGGATTTAACCTATGGGGAACAAAATAAATAATGGGAAGTGATTAGTTAAGCTTCCTAATAATCCCTATAATAGCTCAGTGAGTAAATGCTTATAAGCTGATTACCCAAACACGGCTATTTACTAGAATAGTATAACTACTGATATATTAGGCTTCTTTTCTAATAGCAGCTCTACTTGCATAAGTGACATTCTGCATAAGGCAGTGAATAACTTTGTTGGATGCAAATGCAAGGGTGTGTGTGTGTGTGTGTGTGTTTGCTTGCTTTGTTCATGTACTAGTATCATACAGTGGTGGCTACCAAAAATATTTAGCCCTTAGTAGGTATGCCGAACAGACATGTTGATAAAAGATGCAATTTTCTTTTTGGCTTCTTTGTTCATGGTTTGTTTTAAACTTTTAATCCAACCAACTTCAATGACAAGGTTTGCGTCATGATTGCTTACTCAAAATGCAAGCTATTTGTGTATTCAATGTTTTAGGACAGCGATTAGTGAGCCTGTAGTAGTTGATACTAGTGACATGCTTAGAAATGCATTCCTGTTCTCGGTTGCAACTATTGATACATTTGCCTTAACTTGAGGAACATCAATATAGGTAATTGAGTTCTTAATATATTTGAAATTTCCTAATACTACATGAGGGTATATTTCTAGTGAAAATAGAAAAGGTTATAAAAGCGTCCATGATGAACATTACAGGGAAGGTTTTCAGTTAGTTGTGAACTTTACTATATCTCAAGGAACACAATGGCAGCTTTGCTTTTCTCTACATTTTGTATTTTACATTAAGTTTGTCAGAAAAATTTATCGAACGATTGATTAATGACGCCAACCTTCTGTTTAATCTATGCTATCTGATATTGTTTTCTCTGTTTTTAATTAAAGTTACTTCAGAACCAGAATTTGTTGATCGAAACTGTTGGTGGAAGCATTTGTAATTCACCTTCTATTTTGGCAGTTTCAGTAAACTTTGATATTGCTTTCTATCAATTCATTGTATTATTTATGGTTCCCTTTCAGGATATTATTTTCTATATATACGCTAGGGTGTGAAGGACCAAATAGTAGAATAATATTATGGCAGTTTCCATGAGAGATGTGGATCCAGCTTTTCAGGGAGCTGGACAAAAGGCGTATCCTGCATCTAATTAACATATTATACTGTTTACTATTTATCAGATTTTCAATATTTATAAGATTTTTTTAAGTTTCTCCTTCACCTGGTTCTGTTCAATGCGTAAATTAATTTCATGCTTTGATCTTATGCATTATTCTCCTTAACCTTAAATAGTGGGCTTGAAATATGGCGTATTGAGAATTTTAATCCAATATCTATCCCAAAGTCCTCTTATGGCAAATTTTTCACTGGGGATTCCTATGTGATCTTAAAGGTAAGCCATATTTTCCAAGTGGTTATTCAGTTGTTGTTTCGTACAATGCTAGCCTCAAATTGACGTCTGCTTTTTCATGAAGCTTTATTTTCTGTTTATAATTGTTTTGCATGGACTTTGTAACTTTGAAACATTTGATGTTTTCAGAATGATAAAATCACAACATTGGTATGTAACTTCACGTCTTCATTTTTCATTGGCAAACATTCATTATGTAACTTTTGTACATTTTTCAGTTTGTTAGAGAGTGCATCCTTGATTTGAATTGATGATAAACTGTATTTACCAAACATACTATCCTCTCTTGGTCTTATATGAACACAAGTTTAGCTATAGGATATTGTCTTCTTCTTAGTTCTGTTCATTTTTCTAAGGAAACATTCATTATGAAATCTCTATACATTTATCAGTTTTGGTACAAAAATGTGTTTTGAGGAAAAAAGAATAGGTTAAAAATGTGAGCTTGAATTTATCCATATAACATTATTGGCTTCTTTCCCATGAGCTTTGATTCCCCTTGCATATGAAGATAGTTTATGAGGTGTTTGAAACAAGTCTCATATATTCATCAGTATCACTTATTTTGACAAGATTCACATTATTTTCTGGCTTCCTTTAGACTTTTGGCCATTACTACTACTAACCTGATAGTTTTTTCTTTTTATTATGCCGCTTGTGCATACTGCATCATACATGATCCCTGGTTTTTTCTAGTATGAATACATTTCATTTCCAATCCTTTTTAAATTTTTTTTTGCATAGACAACCGCATCAAAGAGTGGAGCTCTGCGTCATGACATCCATTACTGGATTGGTAAAGACACTAGTCAGGTAAAGATCAATATTTTCAGCATAACCTAGTTTTTATATATTTATTTTCCCTGTGATTAGGTTTGACATTACTCATAATGATTGTAATTTAAAAATAGGATGAAGCTGGTGTTGCAGCCATCAAGACTGTTGAGCTGGATGCAGCTCTCGGAGGACGTGCTGTTCAGTATCGGGAAGTACAGGGCCATGAAACTGAAAAGTTCCTGTCTTATTTTAAACCATGTATTATACCTCTAGAAGGTGGAGTTGCTTCTGGTTTTAAACATGCTGAGGCTGAAAAACATAAGACACGGCTGTTTGTATGCAGAGGGAAACATGTTGTGCATGTCAAAGAGGCAAGTTTGACGTTTTTTCGTTTGCCTTTGAGGTTTGAGTATTGTATGTCATTGATCACAGTGGATCAGGCTGGTAAACACATACAGAAACATAATTTTCTGCTTGCTGAGTAGTCACTTTTTTACGTTACAGGTTCCTTTTGCTCGATCTTCACTCAACCATGACGATATTTTTGTTCTCGACACTGAGTCAAAAATCTTCCAATTTAATGGTTCCAATTCATCTATTCAAGAAAGGGCTAAAGCTTTGGAAGTTGTACAGTATATTAAAGATACCTACCACGAGGGAAAGTGCGAGATAGCTGCCATTGGTAAGTCTACGGGTATATTTTGAAGTTCGAAAGGTGATTACTGATTTTTATGAATTGAATGTCTTCTTGAACTTCCAAGCAGAGGATGGAAAGTTAATGGCTGATCCTGAAACTGGGGAATTCTGGGGTTTCTTTGGCGGATTTGCTCCTCTTCCACGAAAAGCAGCCAGTGATGATGACAAGTCTGCTGATCCCCGCTCTCCAAAACTGCTTTGGTATGATGTTATTCCAGTCTTCCCTCTTTACATTTTTTTTTTGTTTCTAGTTGCACTACCAATGTATTCCGTTCTTTCTTAGTACACTGATGTTTGGATGTAATATATTAATGTTTACATGTTTTGCAATCTTCTTCTTTCACCGTTTAATTTTGAGTTGTGTGTGTATTAGATATTGGGGTTTTAAAAGGTGAAATGACATTCCTACGCAGCTTCATCCTTTTATTTGTAAAACACAAATAACAAACACTGCGTCAAATAAACTGTTATAAGATTAGCAAAAGTGTGACACGCTGGTGGTCCTGTTAGAACATGTTTTACCATATAAACCAAATCTTTTCCTATTAGGCGGGGGGTTGGCTACATGGATTTAATGATGTCGTAATACTGTCTTGAATTAAGTCTAAAGATGTATCATTTACCTCTAAATCTCAATAATTTGGCATATAGTTTTCTTTGGTCTGCTTTTATCTCTATAACTATTTAACTATCCTCCATTTGATTAGCCCTACTTACTGATGCATTTGCATATTTTGTGTTTGGGAGGTCATTTGCATTTTTTTATTTTTAGTATTCATTTGTAGAGATGAGGATGTTGCGTTGGATGTGTGAGAAAACTAGGCTAAGGTGGATTGAGCATGTAGAGAGAAGACTTGTAGATTCTGCTGTAAGTAGAGTAGATCAGATGAAAATGAGTCAAACAACTAAAAGCAGAAGAAGACCTAGTATAACTATAAGCATAACTAGTAAGAAAGATCTTGAGATTAACAAATTGGATAAAAACATGGTCTTTGATAGAACATTATAGTGTAATTTGATCCATGTAGCGGACCACACTTAGAGGGATAAGACTTAATTATCCTTTTAGCCTAACGTTTTATTAGTGTATAATACTGTAAACTTCCAAAGCAGATCAATTATTTTGACAATAGTTGATGAAATTCGTTTGTTGTATTAAAGTGTTAGATTTTGTAATGCTTAGTTATCATAAATTATCGTTTTTGCAGTGTTGAAAAGGGACAGGCCGAACCTGTTGAGGCTGATTCTTTCAAAAGGGAGTTTCTAGACACAAATAAATGTTATATTCTGGATTGTGGGTTGGAAATGTTTGTCTGGATGGGAAGAAACACCTCTCTTGATGACAGAAAAAGTGCAAGTGGAGTTGCTGATGTAATACCTATTTTCCCTTGCATCCCTTAGCATTTGGCTTTAAGTTTAAATACACTTACCAATACCTTTTCAAAAAAAAGTTTTATTTATACTTCATGTTCTAACTACTAGTAATTTGCTTTGGACCAAATAACAGGAGTTAGTCAGTGGCATTGATCAACTTAAACCCCAAATAATTCGAGTAATTGAAGGATTTGAAACAGTGTTGTTTAAGTCCAAGTTTGATTCTTGGCCTCAGACCCCTGATGTAACTGTATCTGAAGACGGACGTGGCAAGGTAGCAGGCAAGTGATTGATATTGTGGCTTTTATCATAACATGAATAGATTTTTTAACATTACATTTTTGTATAGCCATTATGTCAACTCAACTTTTTCTCTTATTTGCGACTTTGTATTTTGTAGCACTTCTGAAACGTCAAGGAGTAAATGTCAAGGGTCTGTTGAAGGCTGATGCAGTAAAAGAAGAACCTCAACCTCACATTGATTGCACTGGACATTTGCAGGTATTCCGCTAGTTGCAAATCATCTATCAAGACCAATATTTCTTGATGCAATTCGGTTTCACTTTTGTCATTTTTCTTATTGGTTTTATATCCCGCTTAGTTGGTTTCTTCTGATTAGAAAATCATTTTGAACCCTTTTTGATCTCCTACCATCTCCCATCCTGATAATGGCCACCTGAGTGAGAGGCAGAATACATAGTCTTGTAGTACATCTGAGGTGTTTTCTATCATAAAGTCGACGACTAGAGTTTGATCCTTGTCAATTCCAATCTTCTAAACAAAAAACTTGAATTTTAGCACAAGATAAAAAAACTTGATAACTAGTATTCCATGATAATTCAGAAGATATTCTCTATTTGGGTGGAGTTGTTGTGATATGGTGTTGTTCAATCTCAACATTTCTCTTTTATTTCTGTAGTTAACAGCAGTCTTACTCTAACTGTATACAGGTTTGGCGCGTGAACGGTCAGGAAAAGATTCTTCTCCCAGCTTCTGATCAATCAAAATTTTATAGTGGAGATTGCTTCATCTTTCAATATTCATATCCTGGAGAAGATAAGGACGATTGTCTTATTGGAACGTGGATAGGAAAGAGCAGTGTTGAGGTGAAAGATTTTGAGTAAAATTTTACTTCTAGTCAGATGTGTCTTGAATATTAAAATAAATAATCTGAAAGCAAAATGTTCAGCTGTAGCTGAAAAATATTAATACTTGTAGTAAACTGTTAGTCCTTTTAAGTTTTGGTTGTGAATTCATAAATAGGTTCCTATAGTTTGAAAACTATAATTGGGTCCTTATTGTTTAGTCAATTTTTTTTTCCAGATTGAGTCATCATAAGGACATATCGAAATACTGGACTCAGGAGTCCTATCAAAATAGTTTTTAAAACTACATGGGTTAATAGTTTTCAAACTCTAGGAGCCATTAGAGATGTAAACTGATTAAAATTTTACAGGAGTTGGTGTTGACTATGACCTATTAAAAAAAATCCCAAATGTATAAAAATTAGAGATTTTCTTAACTCTAGCCAATTGTATCCTTATATATTGCACTATACTCGGCACTAGTAACTTGTCTGGGCCCCGAAAGTGTTAAATAAATATGCATGGCAGAATATATTTCACTCTTTCCATAAATTTGTGTTCGGCGCATTGTTAATCTATAGCCTGTATTGATCACAAGATTTCAATTGAAAATAGGAAGAAAAAGCTTCAGCTAATTCACTGGCTAGTAAAATGGTTGAGTCAATGAAGTTTCTGGCTTCCCAGGTAATATTTCAGGAAATTATGTTTTTGGTCTTTTGTTTAAATATTATTTATGCTTATTTCTTATCTCTTTACTGACAGTAATACACATTTTTAATTGACTGCAGGCTCGTATATACGAAGGCAATGAACCAATTCAATTTCATTCTATCCTACAAACCTTCATTGTTTTTAAGGTTTGTATGGTCCTAATATTGTGGAAGCTCACACCCCATCTATTACTGGCCATGTAACTTTTTCCTATTCCTTTTTATCAGGGTGGGCTTGGTGATGCATACAAGACTTACATTGCAGAAAAGGAAATTCCAGATGAGACATACAATGAGGATGGTGTTGCATTATTCCGCATCCAGGGCTCTGGACCAGATAATATGCAAGCTATACAAGTTGAACCTGTATGCCCCAATGCCTTTTTGTAGTGGTCATTTGTCTATCCACTTAGTGTTGTATTGGGCAACACACCTTTCTGAATTCATAGACTTTATTTATTTAATCAATTTTTATTTTCATGGGGGTCAACCAGGTTGCTTCTTCCTTGAATTCCTCTTATTGCTACATACTTCATAATGGGCCCACTGTCTTTACTTGGTCTGGAAGCAATACAAGTGCAGAAGACCAGGAACTTGTAGAGAGGATGCTGGATTTGATAAAGGTATGATGTGTGTTTGAGACATAGCAATTTATTTAAATGGGTCTAAGCAAATACCAAGAACCTAGCTTTTGTTTTTAGGTCAAATGATTGTGTTGGACAAGCAGATAGACGTCGGTGATATTTTATATACTTTCATGGTTAAAATGGTTAAATATATGGTTATTATGTTTTTATCATAGCTAACCACACTAGGATTGCCTCTGTTGTCATAGGGGTTTTAGGTTTGATGCTTTTCAGTGGCATGTCTGACAGTCCCTATTACTTAGCCAGTGAATTACACTGATATGAAAAGAAGAAAACAGTAATAATATAAGTTGATTGCAAAGTTAATGTGTTGGAAGACATCAATTTCAAGTTTTTAAACTTTCAAATGTCCAAAGAGATTGCTATCCAGTATATTGTTATATTTGTTTAGTTATTCTTTGTCTATCTAGTTTTCACATGCTTGCCAAATTTCTGCAGCCAAATTTACAATCAAAACCACAAAGGGAAGGTACAGAATCTGAACAGTTTTGGGATTTGTTGGGAGGAAAATCAGAATATCCCAGTCAAAAGATTAGTAGGGAGTCTGAAAGTGATCCGCACCTATTTTGTTGCAACTTCTCAAAAGGTAAGGGATGATTTTCTTGTTTCCTGGATATTTACAGACCCCCCTTCTCCTATGAAGGCAAATAGCTGACTTTCTTCTGATGGTTTTCTTCTGCCACCCAATTGAACAACGAGCAGGAAACTTAAAGGTGAGTACACCCACTAATCTATCATTTCTGGTAACAATATTCTTAATTTTGGAACTTATGGAAATGCAACCGTTTAATGAAGGTGTGTTAAAGTAGTAGGTCTTGTATCTTGGCTTTCAACAATATTTTAGATGTAGTATGTTAAGTTGCTTGTCATAAAGAAAAATTTAATGTAATATATTTTAAGCACTAGTGATATGAGATAAATAAGATTGAAACAGAAGCAGGTTTTCTCAATCTGATACTGTTGGTAAAAAAATAATGAAATATATTTTAAGCACTAGTGATATGTGATAAATAAGATTGAAACAAACGCTAGTTTGCTCAATCTGATACTGTTGGTAAAAACATAATAAATCGTCAATGTTAAGCTATGAAACAAGGATGAAATACAGTTTCCTAAAACAGCACATTATCCGCATTATGTGATTAATAAGATTGAAACAAAAGCGAGTTTGCTCAATCTGATACTGTTAATAAAACATAATAAATGGTCAATGTTAAGCTATGAAACAAGGATGAAATACAGTTTCCTAAAACTGCACGTTATCCAAATCGTTGTACTACTGTTTGAGGCAGGAAAATGATTTGTGTTGTAATAGATCCAAACACAATAATGAACTGAAGCTGATAAAATGATATTGATAGCAGACTCAGAGGATGGCCCCTCTTTACAAAAGGTGAATGAAAACAGTAGATGAACTATGGAGGGAGATGGATCTCCTTGCAAAAGAATGAAAGAAATGATATTCTCAATAATGAGAGCACCCCCTTCTGAGAAGGGAATCACCCCATGCTAGGCCCCTAAATTCCTGCTTCACCCAAGGCATGCCCCCCACTTCCTGTTTAACAACCTCACCTTCTTTCTTACCCTTCAATCACAAAGTGCCTCCTTTCCATTTTGTTATAACTTCCGCTCTCCCTTCTGACGGTTTCCCTTTGTACTCATTGCACTTTGTCGCGTGCCTGTCATATCAGTATTGACAATGGAATCAGTACTCAAACTTAGGAGCATTCTCTGGTTAATGGTAGAAACAGGAGATGGTGATGGACGCTGGTACGAGAATAATGGAAAGATCAAACATCAGAGCAGCAAGCTATCTTTGCTCCAAACCCTAAGCCACCCGGAAATTCCTTCCCAGCTACATCTTATCCCATACCTCATCCCCCTAGTATCAGGTGTTCATCGAGTTATTTATAATTCAGTATGTGATTACATAATAAGATTACTTAATAGTTTATTTTTTTAAAAATTACTGAAATTGACAGCAGATGTTATTCAAAATTAAACTTATGGTTAATCTTGTAACACATAAGTTAAAAAAAGATAACCTGATTAGATATTGTCTAACCTGTGGGTGCACGGTTATTCACTGAGAGGTGTTGATGGCCACCATAGCTTCTTTTAAAAACTTACTTTTGGTGAAAAATGCAGACAGATAAGTATGACCAATGTGCTATGTATACCTCAGTTTATTACGGGAACTGTTACAAAATTCTAAGGGTGAATTTGCTCAGTCATGTGTGCTGCACTGCTTTTGACAATTTGAATACTAGGATTTATTTCTGTTGCAATGCATTAATCTTGAGCAATTCTCTCAGGTGACGGAGATATACAACTTCTCCCAGGATGATTTAATGACGGAAGATATATTCATCTTGGATTGTTACTCTGATATATTTGTCTGGGTTGGTCAGGAGGTTGACACCAAGAGTAGAATGCAGGCGCTAACAATTGGTGAGGTAAAACTGGTTTTGCTACCAGCTTAATTTAGTCGCTACTATTTTGAAGACTCTGATATCTTCAGTTAATTTAATGCTTATTTGTCCTCTAGCATCCCTGTGTTATTACGAAACAATGGGATTTATAATAATCATTTCCATGTCTTTTACTTTTTGAATTTAACATCTATTAGGTTCTACCTTTGGTTGTGGATTTGTTAACTCATTATTGTAAATTGAACAGAAATTTCTTGAGCATGATTTTCTGCTGGAAAAAATATCTCGGGTGGCTCCAATATATGTTATCATGGAAGGGAGTGAGCCACCGTTTTTCACTCGCTTTTTTAATTGGGAGTCGGCAAAGTCTGCAGTAAGTTTATCAACATAATGGTATAATCATTTGACATTTGAACATCCTGATATTGACAATTCCTTTTTAACTTTGCAGATGTTGGGGAACTCATTTCAAAGGAAGCTTAAAATCGTAAAAAATGGGGGTACAGCACCAGTGGCGGTAAGGCATTTCATTTTCTTACGATCACTAATGAAACCCTTTGCATATTTAAATAGACTAAATACTGAAGTGTGACATCAGCGCTGTATTGAAGGCCTTTAAAATCTAAGACTGAATAATTATATCATGGAAATAAATACTTTTCTACAATTAAATATTGGTTAATCTTATTTTGTCTGTCCAAACCTTCGACACCAATGTCAGACCCAAGTTTTGAAAACCTGTGGCAATTGACTAGAAGTTATTCTAGCAAATACAAAATTTGTATAACTATTGGATCCAAAGATGATGTGCTCTTGTTTGCTGATGATCCTTTGTATAGAACCGATATAATTCACTCCACCTTTTATTTTTCTCCGCTTTTCCTGTCCGGATATATTTTCTTTGCATTTGCATTTACTCTGATTTGTTGTTGAAATGCCTTGTATATATATCAGAAACCCAAACGGCGAACAACTTCATACGGAGGAAGGTCTAGTAGTGTGCCTGATAAATCCCAGCGTTCCTCACGTAGCATGTCTGTGAGTCCTGACCGGGTTCGTGTGAGGGGCAGGTCTCCAGCCTTTAATGCACTAGCTGCTACTTTCGAGAGCGCCAATGCTAGGAACCTTTCAACTCCTCCTCCAGTAATTAGAAAGCTGTATCCAAAATCTACGACACCTGATTCTGCAATACTAGCATCAAAATCTAAAGCCATAGCTGCACTTACTTCTAGTTTTGAACAACCACCTTCTGCACGAGAAAGCATGATACCTCGGGCAGTTAAAGGTAAACATTTGATAAAATAATTGCACATGAACTCCCTTCCCTCTCGCCTCCCTCTTTTGAGTATCACTGTTGCTTTGAGTAATATAATTCACTTTATCGCAATGTGCTTTCTGTTCTTGGTTGTTACAATGTGAAGTGAGTCCAGTCACCCCTAAATCAAACCCTGACAAAAATGACAAGGAGAATTCTGTGAGCGGAAGAGTGGAATCTCTTACCATAGAGGAAGATGTGAAAGAAGGTGAAGCTGAAGACGAGGAAGGTCTCTTGATTCACCCATATGAACGCCTTAAAATAACATCTATTGATCCTGTGCCCGACATTGATGTAACTAAAAGAGAGGTAAAGTGGACTATATAGTCTAGCTATAATATCATCATATCTACTTACTTTTCATATTTTTGTTCTTTTTGCCGGGGTCATTCTTTTGAAATGCAGCTTATAATTAGGCTACTGTTCATTTATTGTTGATTTGTTTGAACTTGATGCAAGCAGACTTATCTATCATCTGCGGAGTTCAAAGAGAAATTTGGGATGTCCAAGGATGCTTTTTACAAATTGCCCAAATGGAAGCAAAACAAACTCAAAATGGCTATTCAGTTATTCTGATTCTTTAACTTATCCTTCTGTCAGCTCCCGGCAGTTTAGGTTCAGGTAGAAGAAACTTTTACCATAAAAGTTTATATTATTCTTCCTTGACCATTTTATATCTACTTTTTCTAAGCAGGGAGATTCTGTTTTGCAGTAAGGAACTGAACATGTGGAAGTGAAAGGGACAGCAGCATCAGTATTTTTTTTGCTTAACTGCGACTGCTCCTGGGAAACTTTTCATCCAGAGAAACTAGAGATTTTCCACTTCTCTTGTCTCTTTTCAGTGGTTTGAATGTTTAGGATTGTCTTTGTTGAGTTAGTTGCGTGGTATTAATTTTATAGGGAAAAGGTTGTTTGTGAGCTTGGTTTTTGAAAAAAAAAAAAAAAGAAAATTCTTTTGGGTTTCATTTTATTTTATTTTTTAATTTATTTTAAAATTGTTTTGGTCAAGCAATTGGGGTTGCAAATGCGGTCTAGGTTGTATTTATATTGAGGACAAAGTGTGTATAGTAGAGTGTAAAAACCAGTCAGATCAATATTTGTTTTGGAAATAAAGTGTGGTTCTTTGTTCTCTGCAATTTTCAAGGACGCCATTGGAAGGATGAAAAGAGTCAAACCAGAAACTCTGATGTGTTCTTGTAAAACATTTAAGGCCACCGAATATTTAGAGGATAACAAATTTTCCATCTCACTTTTTTTGAAAAACTACATGTTTTCAGTAATATATTTCTGGATGACACATTTTATATGAAGATATTGTTTTTAAAATACAATCCTAGTGTTTATTTTGTCCTTTATGTGTGCAATCTTAAGTGATGTTGTGGGGATGGGATTAAGGGTGTGTTTGAATTGGCGGTGAATAAAATTGATTTTAGCAGAATTGAGTTTGGTAGAATTAATTTTAACAGAATTGAGTTTGGTAGAATTAATTTTAACAGAATTGAGTATAACAAAATTGATTTATGTTTGGATACATTTATGTAAAAGTGAGTTGAACAAAAAATGATGTAGGAGGATTGTGCGCGTCGAAGATGAAATTTTAGTTTTAATATTTAAGCAATTTTTATTTTATTTGTTTTATTTTATTCTATTTTGGATTAAAGGCCCAATAGAGTTTCTTTGTTTTTTTTTGTATTTAAAGAGCTTTGGCATGACCATAAGGATTATCTTTCGTTATAATAGAATTCAAAGTTTTCTTTATTTTTGGTGGACTCTAGAGCTTATCTACAGGGCGGTTTCCGACTGCGTCAGAAAATATCAGTGTAAAAATCACTCAAAATCAATTTTGGAGGTAGAAGTTACAAATTCTAGCTTCAAGTAGAATCAGTTCTGGAGGTAGAATCAATTCTACTTTTGATAAAACAAACATCTCAAAATCACCCAGAATCAATTCTATACCTTTAGAATTAATTCTAGATCTTCTAAAAGCCAGTCTAAATATGCTATAAGTGATGCGGGGAAACCGTCTAGGATTTTATAAATGAGTCTGACAAAACATATGACATTGACAAGACGTGGAGATGGGAAATGCTCTTTCCATCCTTATATGAGTATATCACACTTTTGAAAATTTGAAATTGTCTTTCAAATATTCAGAAATGCGTCTTCGAATGCACTTAGAATCACACAAATTTTCTTTTTTTAGAATTTCTTTACAGTTTAAAAAATACAGTTTTAAGATGCATCTCCGTATACTGTTTGGACGTATTCGGAGATGCAACTCTGAAATATATCTTGCACTTAATTATGGGGTTTTGTTATTGATATTTCTGGAGATGCATCTTCAGAAATGCCCAGTGGAAAGTTGATAAAACACCAATCATGAGCTTAAACTCCATCGCAAAATTTTTAAAAAACTTTTACTCTTTCTCCATCAACTTAACAACACTAAATCATCATTCGTGTATTTCATCATTTCAAAGGGAGCAAGACAAGCTGGAATTACAGGTAAAGATCAGTAATTTCATCCCTCACTCCTTACATTAATTCAAGTTTGAAGTTGAAAAATGAACGTTAAGTTTGGAGATGCATCTTTGGACAAAGTTTCATGTGGTCCAAGAGAGATTCATGAAAGCTGATGACATCATGAAATTGCACATCAAAGAGTAACTTAGGAAGATTGCATATTTAGAAACAACGCATTTGAAACCACTGTCGAAACCGATTAAAACAAAAAGTGTCCATAAAAGGTAAAACCAACTCAAAGTGACAACTCCATGAGACGCTCTCCTTTATATTTTGAACACTTTGACTCACATTTTCTGGATTCTCCGACTCCAAATTCTCAAAAAAAAGTCTTCAAGGGTGGGTACATTAGTAAAGCACCTCCTCCACCACCGTTATTAAAAATCAAATTCATAGAAGAGATATCGTTTTTTATGCAGAAATACATCGAGCGGATTGTAAATGTTGAAAGTGATGACAACTGTGGTTTTCAAGCTATTTCAAGTTTACTCTATAAGAGAGAGGATGACCACCAATTTGTATGCCGTCATATTATACAAGAGATGACGAGACATAAGAAATCATACACAAAGCTATACGAGAACAAAGAAAATTACAATACACTTCTCACTGCTCTTGTTCCTTGTCTTATTGATTCAGTTGCATTTAACAAATGAATGCACTTTCCAAAAATGAGACATTTTATAGCAAGTGCTTATGATAGGGTGTGCATTGATTTAACACGTTATGGTTTCTAAAAATATTCTTTCCACTTCGGAGTAAGTCACCTCATAATCCACCCGAACGCATCATGTCTATTGGTTGATTATAAAAAAATGATATTTTGTTCAGGTTTATTTAAAACCGAGATGTTTTATACCAAAGACATCATCAGAGTGGACGACACATTTTACACAAGATGCTGAAACATGGCCGAATCACTTTTTTCAAAGGATGGAAGAGTTCACCAAGTTGAGTGACATTGAACGAGAAGAAAATAAGGAAAGGTCGAAGATTAGGTCATCAATACATTTAGGTAGTGACATAACTTTTTATGTGTTTTAGTTGTAATCTAACAATGTAACACGTTTTATTGTAAGTAACGCGCTGCATAATATTATAAACTTAGGTGGTATTTTTGAACATTTTATATTTTTCAAATTCTGCTATGCTTTATTAGCATGGTTCCGTTATACATAATTTTTAGGTGGATCCGGATATGCATTTACAAACATCTCTTTATTAATTAAAAATAAATAAAACAAGGGATCATTCAAAGATGCATCTTCGGAGAAACCCTTATTTTTTGAGAAAATAAGGCGGATCATGAGATGTATCTCCGAAGTATTTCATGCAGACATGATCATGTATGTAAGGTTCTTATTGCTCTCAATCTATTTCTTTATACAAACCAAAATGACTACATATCACCATCTTACTTTGGTGTATTTCAATGGCACAAAACCCCCCACTTCAATTTCGAATCTGCGATGACATACTTCTAGTTGATGTGAAAACCAAAACTCTCTTGCAATATTAAAAAAATTGGAGAGTTGTCAAACTCGAGTATCATTCACCTCGATAGACAATGAAGGGAAGATATAGTTCACAATGCTTGATCTGAATACAGATGATGATTTGAAGGTGACCTGAAGTATCTTTTACCGTTACATAATAAAGGGTTCGATTGAAGTGGATGCAATGATTCAAAGATCAACAAAATATATTATAAGAATGTTTCCGAACCACCTGTTTTTAATAACATGTAATGTTAAATTTATGTAATATTTATCTATGTAATATTTATTTTGGAGTAAATTTAAGATGGTTCAATTTCATTATGTCATTATTGTTTCAACATATTTATGTTTTGATCTAACAAAGCATATTCTGAAGATGCATTTCCGGATAACTCAATGATTAATGAACTAAGTGGCATTTCGGAGATGCATCTCTTTATCAACCTTTTGTGCTTACGAAGATACATCTCCGATTAAGTTTTTATAGAATAAGGGTCTCTCACCATTTCCACTTCAGTTCTGTATAGAAAAGGTGTGTCCGAAGATGAATCTCCGGACGCGAAGGACATTTTTGTGTTTTTATAGGGATGTGGGAGAATTGCTAAAGGAGGAAAGAGCATTTCTCCTCAAAAATATGATTTTATCTTAACTCAAAAAGATGATATGTTGGTCATAATAGATGAACCTCTAATCTACTAGCATGTCATAAATGGTCCATATCTTAAGTTGCTAAGATGGTACACAAATTAGAGCGTGTTAAAATGAAATTTTTATTTTCATATTAAATATGACCTTTATAATTACTTTATATAAAACTAGTTATGAATTGGTTATATATAGACCTCAATATAAAGTATGTGAAAAAAATAGCCACTAATTGATTTTAAGAAAAATTACATTCACCTATCTTAAATACTTATTCAAAATTTAAAACATATACTGATTTTCCATTCATTTTTTTCAAATAAACAAACACTTAATTGTGTTCTAAGTCTAACTTTGAAAAAAATACTTCATTATTAAATAAGTTTTAAAAAAAATTCTAAGTTTAATTTTTTTTATTAAATAGGTCAAGTCATGCTTAAATAAGTTAGACTATAGGCCTCTATAGATCGGTATGACCTATTCCCATCCTTAATTGTGTCTTAAGGGCACATGTTAAAAAATCATAAGTAGAATATTTGTGTTGAAAAAGTAAATAAGTAATATACACAATTTTCAAACACAAGGTTTCTACATTCAACACAAACATTATATTTATAGGTTTCTTAACAAGTCCCCTTAGGGTCTGTTTGGTTCAACGGGGGGAGGGGAGGGGAGGGAATTTAATAAAGGGGAGGGGAAGGGAGGGGAGGGGAGGGGAGGTATTTTAATTAAAAGTATGTTTGGTTCAAATGAGGGGGAGGGAAGGGGAGGGAGAATTTTTAATTAAAAATATGTTTGGTTCACGAGGGGAGGGGAGAGATTTTAAAACTAATTTACCTTTTAACCCTTAAAATAGTATAACACTCATGCTAAATCAAATAAAAACAATGTGATATTCTTTATTTTTTTTTGTCAATTCATAAACAATATAGATAATGAAACACAAAATATTTACTATTTCAAATACTTTAAAATATATTAAAGCGTAAATAAAATATTGATAAATTTCATACAATAATCATATGATCCATGATCAGATGAATTATTTTATCATCTTGATGATCCATCTAATTCCATAAAATATTTATAAAATTAAATTTTAGATAATATATATATATAGCTCATATACTACAATTATATATAAAAATATGTAATACAACACAATAACTTATAAAACAATTAAGTTCTTACAAAATAATAAATCAAAATGTATATAATAAAACACATGAAAAAATGAAGAAAGTTGAGTCACTATATTAATATAAAATAATAGAGTTATCGTAAAAAATGGAGGAATTCTAATAAGACGATAAAAATTATCGTATAATATATATTAAAAATAATTTAAGATTTTAATTAAAAAGTGAGGGTAATTTTGTCAATATAGAAAAAAATAGATTTTATCATAACTCCTCTCCCTCCCCTCCCCTCCAAATCCCTCCGATTTGGGGGGAACGAAAAGTTGCTTCAGGAGGGAATCAGATTACCTCCAATCCCCTCTCCTCCCCTCATAAAAAATGAACCAAACATACTTAACTTAAAATATTCCCTCCCCTCCCCTCCCCTCCAAAACCCCCCAACCAAACGGACCCTTAGGGAACAAGTTAACATTACCCATACTTTAAGTGTCAATTTGATGAATATAAACTAGTTAAATACTCGTGCATCCGCACGAGTTAAAATTATTTTGTACGATAAAATTGTACTCAAATGCACATTAAGAGCAACATTTATGCATGTTTTCTTGCCTAAATCTAACTGGTTGTGTCTCGTGCCACTTCATGAAGTATTCCATCACATTTTCAACATTAGAGACAATACCAAATGAGTGATAGGCCCACACCTATCAAATAACATCAAATTAATGAGAATGAAACAATTCTTTAATCATAAAACTACGAAAAGATTGAAATACACAATAATCAAGATTTCAAACCTATATTTATGCATGCCTTCTTTCCTAGATCTAATTTGTTGTGTCCCGTGCCACTTTATAAAGTATTGGAATCACATTTTCAACATTAAAGACAAGTGCAAATGAGTGATAGCATAAAATATTTACATGATTTTATGCATCTCGATTAAGGCATTACCTTTACATAATCAATTAGTAACTCTACACAGGAGACCCTTTTTTGTCAAAAAAACAGACTTATCTTGACATAATTGTTATGAAATTATGACAACACTACTACAAAATAGACTTTTCGTAACACTATATTACAATGGTCTTCCTTTTAACCGTAGTAATAACTCATTTTTGGGCGCCTATTTTCTGCTATTTACTAAAAGAAATTTTATTACGATCAGTGTTAACAACTGTGATGAAATGTACATGGAGTGTAAGGGTTTGAATCCCAACAGCAACAATTTTCTATTTTTTGTTACAAAATGGGCTTATATATATATATATATATATATATATATATATATATATATATATATATATATATATATATATATAAGTAAAGTTATATCGCTTCAGTGCATAACAGTCGTCTCTCTCAAAATAAAATCCTAACATCTCTCTCACTCGTCTCTCTCATATATCATAATCTTCATTAATGTTTCAACAACCTTTCTACACAAACATTTAAAATTGAAACACCAAACTCATGCCTGAAGGTGTAAAAACACTAGAAAGGGGGGGGGGTTGAATAAGGTTTTTAACACACAAAGCTTTTTATAAAAACATTTCCCGTTTCCTTGAAGCAACAAGTTCTTTGCTATTGATAATAAATAAAGATGCAAAAAGGAAAGAACAAGTTATTTTTATACTGGTTCACTTGAGAAACCCTCAAGCTAGTCCAATCCACCCTTCTGAGGTGATTTTGCCTCTCTCAATCGAGGATTTAATCCACTATAATTGAACCGATTACAATCGCACGGGCAACAACCAGTGACTAACGTTTGCACAGACAACCCCTGTGACTAACGACTTGCACAAGCAACCCCTGTGACTAACAACCTCTAAGACTATAGTCCTAGACTTCTTGAGACTGCTGACCTTCACTCGATCTCTCAAGGAACGATCAAACAACCTTTGATCACGGTTTGTTTACGGTATAAATGCTTTTACACAAGCAGGATGTAAACTTTATTTTTCAAATCTAAGACTAAAAGAAAAATAAAGCTATTAACAATCTATACAGAGTGAGTGTGTTCGTTGAGGTTCAGCTTCTTCTTTGAGTCTTCAAGCCCTTTTTATAGCCAATGAAATAATATATCCGTTGGAGGGCACATTATGAATCTTGCATAATATTGGTGGCTTGCTTGTAGTGGGAGACAAGATAGTACGCAACGTCCGTCCTTTTTCATGGAATGGAGCGAAACATTCGCCTGTACCTTGTACTATGTACTACAATATAACGTTAACTTTTTCTTCTTGAACTTCAGAGGCTCTCAGCATGAGTTGGAAGAAAAAGAATGATCTTTGAATTATTCAGAACTTTAAGTCTCCAGAGTCTTCAGAATCCTTTTGTCTTCAGAAACTTGAGTCTTTAGATCTTCAAGTCTTCAGAGTTTTCAAAACCATGTTTTCAGAGTCCTTCAGCACTTGGTCTTCAGAATTGGTTTCTTCAGAAATTCTATCAAAGTGATTACTTCATATGCTTCTGCTTCTGAAGTTGTTGCTATTGTTCAGCCGAACCTTGTAGCGCGGAAATATAACCTGATGGCTTCTGATGTTTTGGCCACTCCTTCTCATCAGAATCAAACCTGTTTGTTAAGTACTCAACAATAACAAATGTTAGTATAACAAAATTGTTCATACACATTTGTTATCATCAAAACTAAGAGACGTATTGCAGAACCAAATCTTGTTCTAACAATCTCCTTCTTTTTGATGATGACAAAACTATGTTTTTTGATGACCCAATTTTTCACATAATCATACAAATAACAAAAACTAAAAGATAAGGAATACTTATCCTTTGCAGAGATACTCCCCCTGAGTAAAAAGACTTGGTTAAGATCAGATATCCTGATTATGAACCTTTCTGGGTAACTCCCCATGGTTCAAATATATCAGATACTATCTTTAGGTCTTGATTCGTGAGAATTCTCATACTCAGGGCCCCATTGACAAAATCATTTTAGAGCCTGATTTCCATTCCGGAAAATCCAGTGCCTAAATGACATCTTTTCAGAGCATGATTTCATTGCTCCTGATTGAGGTCTTTCAGAACCTCACCTTCAATCTCTAAGGCTTCGCTGCTTAGGTACATTCTTGATAAGCTTAGAGCCTGGATTGTACGATATCTCCTTAGAGTCTGGTTGCGAATCCTGATTCCAAAATCACATTCTCGGAATCAGATTGCCAATGAACTCTTCAGAATCTGATTTCTAATATCTGATTTTCAATTTTGATATTCAAGGCTTTCAGAGTCTGACGCCATTCATAGTTGCATGATATCCTGAAAAATGAAAACATTTCTAACACAAAAACAACAGTTTTATATGGGGTTAGTAAGTGTAAGCAGTTTTATTTCAGGAATTGATTATTAATCATCAAAACATTGACTTCAGATTTCTCCCCCTTTTTGTCATAGTCAAAAAGATAGGCAAAATACCCTTTTTGGTCCCGTATGTTAACCTCGGGGTTCAATTTGGTCCCTTAACTTCAAAAAGTTTCATATTGCTCCCTTAACTCATCAAAAGGTGTCATTTTAGTCCTTTCTGGCATATTAGCGACGGATTTAGCGACCGATTTTTGAGTTTTTCCGTCGCTAATATGACAAAAAGGACTAAAATGACACCTTTTGAAGAGTTAAGGGACCAATTTGAAACTTTTTGAAGTTAAGGGACCAAAATGAACCCCGAGGTTAACTTACAGGACTAAAAAGAGTATTTTGCCAAAAAGATATTATGTGTGAAAAAAATAAGACATAAGACATAAGAAGCGAGCGAATATCAAAGTAAAACATTTGATAGATAAAAATTTAAGCATTTGCAAACGTCTGAAAGACAAGCATGGCATACAAAGCAAAAACACATAAGATTCCTAGGGTTCTGATAGCAAAAGGTAAAAACAATCCTATAATCTATGGTTTGGAAAGTCCAAAGGAAGATGTTGTCAGAGATGCAAAAATCATTTGAAGCATGTTCTAAACATTTTCATTTACTTCCTTCTGTTCCTTGAATTTTTCCTTGAAAACTTCTTGCTCTCTCGTATCCAGCTTGTTCTTCTCTGATCTCATTAACAACTTGCTCCAAGCGTATAATGGCAGAATTAATAGAAGAGACAACAATAGCATCATCTTCCTTTGCCGTGTCCTTAGCTTCCTTGGCCTTTGTGGCTTCTTCTCCAGCTTTCCGGAGCTCCTTCTCTTCAGCTTCTTGAAGAGCCTTAAGTCTAGCTTCTTTTGCTGCTCTTTGCTTAGCACAAAGTAGATCGAAGAGTCTGATCCTCTCCTCTTCTTCTTCCTTCTCAATCTTCTCCTGCACATCAACAATTCTAGATATCTGAGAGAAGTTCATTATTCTCTCTGATGACAACCATTTATGAAATAGCACCCAGGACTTATCCAAATCTTGAGAGTGAGTACTGGTAACAGCTTATGCTCTAAGCTTTAAGATCCTTTTCATAGCTTTGTTTCTGAACAAGTTGATGCATTCACTCAAGGTTTTGGGAGAGAGATTCTCATAAACTATGATGGAAAGCTTTAACGAGGATTAAACTGTAGGAGTTTCCAAGGGTACAATGGAAGATGGTTCAGAGGCAGATGTATGAAGAAGTTTAGGATTAACATAATCAAGTACACTTTCAGAGTGAAGATATGGAGGATTTAACGATGACTCATTTTCTAACACAATTTGAGATATGAAAGTAGTTTCAAACACAGTTTGGTCGGTGGTGGTTTGAACTACTCCAGAGAGTGGAGTGATCACAGGTGTTGTGAAGGTCTGAATGGGGGACGAGTAAATGGGGATAGAGGATAAGGAGGGAATGGTTTCAAACTGAGAGGATGATATTTCATCAAAGCTTTCGTCAAACGGATCAATCTTCATAGAAGCAGTGAACTTACTTGAAGAGACAACAACTATAAAACCATCAATTGAGGATTCTAGATAAAGAGGCAAAGAAGAGTTCTTCGATGATTGACCTTGGTCATGCTTCTTCTTTGTCTTGCATTCATAGTCTTCTGATGCTAGTTTCCTTTTGCCTTTGGAACGATCACTAGGATTCAGAACTCTGTATGGATTCTGAGTGAAGGAGGGAAACCTATTGACATGGATTCTTCTTCTGAAAATAGTATCGGAGGGAACCATTAGGGGAGGAACACTTATTTCCTTCAACAAGGACATATGCTTCAGATTATAAGCATTGAAGTGCTCTCCAATAACAGGGACCGAATCTTCTATGAATTATACTTCTTTAGTCAAAAACTTGATTAGACCACTTTCCATAAAGATATCAGACAAAAGTCTTCAAAACGGAATATAAGGTTGAATCTTCTTGTTCTCATTATCAGTGGTTCTGGTGTTGAAGATAGTATCCCTTAGATAATGGAATAGAATGACGGGAAGATTCATCTTTTTATGAGCCATCAAATAGTACACCATGTACTTTTGGTCTGTATTGAAGTAGTCTGAGGTGTTTGAGTAAGGTCTAGGGTTTATGCATCCCAAGATGATCTTATGCCAAATCCTCAGATTGTCATGAAGATCAACTGCTTTGTATTTCTTTTGATCTGGAGAAAAGTTCTTGAAGATAGCCCTACGGAAGGTTCTTCTTAGAAAGGTTGAATTTTCACTCATATTGTAGACATTTTTCCCTTCTGCATATTTTATCCCCAAGAGATCTAAAATAGATTTTTCATTAATGACAATCTTGGAGCCCATGACATGGGATACAATGTGAAGCTTGTCACATTCAGCTTGTCTCCAAAATTCCTTTACAACTGCTTCATAGATTGGACCATGCAATCTTTCAAAGTATCTTTTCCATCCTTGAGCGTTCAACTCTTGACTTAAATCAAAGTTGTTGACAACCATGTTCTTGAAATCAACCTTATGTTCACGAAGTACCATTAGGTTTTGAGCGGGAGTGATGCAGTAAACCTGAAGATCTCTCATTGTAATATGATGTTCATCAATGGTTGGTTCAGTTAAAGAGCTGGGATGAGCAGTTGATGAAGATGCATGAGCAGCAAAAGATGAAGGAAAAACCATTATGGATGTAGGAACAACTGTAACTGATGACCTCGGGCGATTCAGACTTTGTTCATGCTCCTGAGAGAACTTAATAGCATCTTGTTGTTGATGATCCATGATAGAGTGGTTGAGAAGATGTTGAAGATGATGATTTTGTTGAGAAGAATGAAGAACTTGGTTTAGGGTTTCTAAAAAGTGGGAAAGTGAATAGTGAGGTTGTCTGTGTGAGTATACATAAAGTATTTGAAATAGTGAAAAATCAAAAGATAGTACAATCATTAGGGGTAATTAATGAAAATCATAATTTTGATTTTAACCAATTCCAAGAAAATAAAACACACTGCTCGAGTTTCATTAGTTATGATTAATAATAAGTATAACTAAGGTTACACATATTAATCATGCTAAGTGACACGTTTGATGTACTCAATTCTGGAAAGTCAAACGATTCCCATCTAATCAGAGACGTTTCTGACCGAAGACATATTCTAATAACTAAGGTTCTGATGAATATAAACTGACAGTAGTATATAAATTTTAAATGTAAAAGAATAACTTTTGTCATACCTTTTTCACTTACCTCTTTCCTTCTTCAAAATGTGTGTTGATCCTTTCCAGAAGCATTCTGATGAGCTGGCTTCTGATGCTTGTGATGTATTCTGATTGTGCTGGCTTCTGATGAATGTAGATGGCTTCTGATTTTTATCTTCAAGTATCAAGCATACCAGGCTATTGATCCCAGGGGCAGATAGACTCCCACATGCAAAAGGCCACATATGGTCAAGAAAATGTTTTCCAACAGCAAGTGACGAAATACTTGAAGACATGGGGCAACGAAAATTTGAAACCTCAGGGAATATTCCCCATAGAGTTGTTTTCACAAAATATCTCCACATAGTAATCTTCGACAAGTTAGCTTCAAATAATATCTTCCCAATAGAGGCTTGGTTCCCCAACAAAGTTTACATCTCTGACACTGCCGGTTCTCCGACACAATCTCCTTCTCCAACAGGGTTTATTCAAACTCACTGTTCCCAGTAAAGTTTGCACTCACAGTGGAAACTTGGTCAGTTATCCATCTCTCTGGTCCCCGGTCAGGAAACATCAGGATCAAATCACTCAAGCTACTTTCATCCCCAAGCGGTAATAAAAATCCCCAGCTGGATATCCTCGAACGGAAGACAGGAATTCTCAACACAATCACCTTGTCATCGTCTCCAACAGCATACAGAGATTTATTTTCTCGACCAGCAATTGCTATACAAAGTTACCAATATGCTTCGACTATATAGTCCATCCATGCATCATTCACAATACATACATAACATATAGCATTCTCGTTTATTCCGAGAACCCCGTTCACATTACATACATAACATGCATCATTCTCGTTTATTTCGAGAACCTCATCACACAATACATGCATCATGACATTGCACAAAACTAATTCTGCCTTTTCAGGGTCATTTCACAATCAAAAGAACTTTATCATCCAGATACAATGCAAAATCGTATCAACAATTCAATCTTAACGCTCATTCAAGACACAAATATGATTCTGATGCTTCATTCCGGGTCTTTCTTCAAAGATAATTCAGAAACAATCAAAGAACTTCTCATCCTTTCTAGGAACCTTTCTAGGTGGTCTTCTCTAAGACGTTTATCATCCTTTCTAGGAACCTTTCTAGGTAGTCTTTTCTAAGACGTATCATATCCTTTCTAGGAGCCTTTCTAGGTAGTCTTGTTTAAGATGTTTTATATCCTTTCTAGGAACTTTCTAGGTAGTCTTTTCTAAGACGTTTACCAACCTTTCTAGGTAGTCTTTTCTAAGACGTTTATCAACCTATCTAGGTAGTCTTTTCTAAGACGTTTATCAGCCTTTCTAGGTAGTCTTTTCTAAGACGTTTATATCCTTTCTAGGAACCTTTCTAGGTTAGTCTTGTTTAAGACATATCATATCCTTTCTAGGAGCCTTTCCAAATAGTCTTGTTTAAGATGTTTCATATCCTTTCTAGGAGCCTTTCTAGGTAGTCTTTTCTAAGACATTTCAAATCCTTTCTAGGTAGTCTTCTCTAAGACATATCTCAACCTTTTTAGGTAATCTTCTTTAACATATTTATCCAATCTTTTCTAAGACATCTCTTGCCATTTCAAGGGAGCTTCTCAGTTAATCTTCTACAAGACAGTTCTTTCCGAGCTTTGTTTAAAGCCTAATCTTCTTTACATCAGTCAGTGATCTACCCTATTCAAGAACCTCTTCAGGTAGTCTTCTATAAGACATTACTTCATTTTTATGAATCTCTCCTTAAGACACAATCAATGCATATGACTCAAGTCTAAAAAGCATCTGCTTTAGACAACACTCTGTCAGCACCTAGATGGCATCTTTAAACCCATCTCAGACAACTTCCTGTCAACATCCAGATGGCATCTTTAAGCCCATCTCAGACAACTTCCTGTCAACATCCTGATGGCATCCGTAAGCCCATCTCCGTTAAAAGTCCCTGCATCAGCAAGGGCAAATTTCTTGGTATTCTAGTGTTCAATCCTCTTCCATCTTCAGATTCCGACAGGCACACAAGCCAATCTACATCCTCAGGTATAAGAAGATTGAACAGGGGCATCTGTCATACCCCAAAATTTGCCCTCACGTAATCGCAAATGTCATTTTATTTCGATTAAATGATGTGGCGCAATTGGTAAGAAGGTAAGGCTGGCAAGTATACGGTCCCATGTTTGAGGCCCACTACTGACATTTTTTTGGCTAACTTTATTTCCGTTTTAAATTACTTTTTTTAAAAATCACAAAAAAAATTGTTTTTATTATTTTTAATTAATTTTCGTCTTTTTTATTAGATATTTTTTAAATAGTTATCTGCACTTTTTTCATTTTATTCAAAAAAATAAACAAAAAATCATAAATAAAAGAAATATATAAAAAGATTTGTTCATTCTTTAAAAGGTTGCATTTTTAGCTTAATATCCTTTTTTGATTAGATATCTCAAATTAAATAACTTCAATTCTGGGTTGGGTATTTTAATTTGGTCCATTTGATTTCATTACAGATTTTTAACCTAATTTAGGTGTTATAAATAGGCTCCTTCACGTACAAATTAGGGGACTGACAATTAACCCTATTCTTCAAAACCTTGCCCACGTTTCAAACACTCTCTGCCACGTACAAAACCACAAATGAACCCTCTCAATTCCCTACCTCTCATCCTCGTAAATATTTTCTACACACTCTCCATACATAAACAACCTGCAAGATTTCCAAAACCATGTACCACCAATTCTTACCACCTGCTTTTTGTACATATTTTCACTTGCCTATTCAACCATCTCTAAAACACATAGTTTCTACTATTAACTGTTACCAACTTTTCCACTCCATCACTCTGTCGAACCGAATTCATACAACCATAACACATTCTCTATTTTCCAGAACAAAACAATACAAGATACATACTTTCTTTCATACACAACTAGCCAAATTTCAAAGTCATACACCTTATTCAATTTCACTACCACCATCTCTAATTCAAAATCTCAACACTTCCACTAACAAATATCAAGTAACATCTTGTTCCTATTTTCAACAGTATATCAGATTCATTTATTTTTGAAACAGATACAGGGAAGAGGATTCAGAACAAAAAGATAGGAGACTAGCAGATGTGGCTCCCAAATCTGAATCGGCTCCTTTGCGCGAAGCACCGATCCACGCCCTTCAAACCAACGCAACAGCACCACCGCTAAGTTCCACAGCATCGGCCACCGCGAATCTCTCGTTCCGGCAACACAACACCGGCAACGAATCCGACGAGATCCCACGATCTCCCTCGCGCGCAGCCCCGCCGACAGCTCCGACCGCTCCATCCTCCGCGAATCCGGCAACCGTACTACGCCCTGTGAACCAGTACCGATCAAGCCATCCACGCCACCGTCGGATTCAACAGGAAAGAAGCAGAGAATCAGAAACCGAGATTAAAGAGAGAACGGAAGATTGCCGACTGAAAAGAGGAAAAAACTTTCAGAAGAAGCTTGCACGACTGATTTCTACCCCAATCCTCTTTCTCTTTTGTTTTTATTTTTTATTTTATTTTCCATTCTAATTAATTAATAGATGTTTAAATTTAATAACTAACAATTTTTATTTGTGATTAGTAGCTTGTTGGAATGAAAGTATTGGATCAAATGCTTGGATCAAGTCAATTGGGCTTCACCGAAAATTACAGCATCTCCAGACCCACTCGGTTTGCTTCTCCATACACTCTCTATGCTCACATACCCCTATGGTTGGACTCAAGAATTATTGGGCTTCAAACAGCATAAGCCCGGTACCTGCAACTTCCTTTTTCCAGAATTTTTCAGTTTTTTTTCTTTCCTCTAATTTTTCAATTATTTTCCAAATATTAATTTAATTAATTAACTTAGTTAATTTAAATTCTTAAGCTAATTTAACTAGTTAATTAGGTTAATTAAGATTAATAAATAATTAATTTGTTACTTTTTTAATTAATTGATTTAAGTAATTTAATTGATTTAAGTAATTTAATTCAATTTAATTTCTCTTATTAAAACAGTAGAATTAGGGTTTTCCGATTAACACCTTCACTTAGACGGCTAGGTTAACTTAATTAGGACTCAATTAACTTCAAGCTTAAACTTTATTCTTAACTCTTCCGATTATTCGCTCTCTTCCTGACTCTCCGCTTTTGCGCTTATAATCTTGTAATTGCTCACTGGTCGTAATTTAATTTTTTGCGCGCTTTCTCTTTTCCCGATTATTATGTAATTATCCCAAAGCATTGTAATAGTTCTTAGGATTTATTCTCTCCGCACACCCCCGGTTTTTGGTTATGGACTCCCCCATCTCGAAGCTTTGTAATAGCGTAGATTTACGTTTCCGCACTTTAATTTTTCTGCTGATATTAACTGTTTAGATGCATGCTAATTAGGGTGTGTATGGCAAGATAAAATCAAACGTTAGCTAACCATAATCAAGATTAAAATAACTGAAAATAACACACTCCTTTTACTTGTTCACACACTTGCACCTCTAGGGTATTCTCCTCTTGGTTGCCTTACGAATAAAATGGTCGTGTCCCTCGAATATAGAGGTACCTATTAGCAAAAGTCCCGACGATTAAAAATCATCGCAAAGATCATAGTCCCTCGATGACCCTCGATGTTGCCTACGAATATATGATCTAGTCCCTCGAATGGTTGCCTACGAAACGATGATTGTCCCTTTGAATTTGCTAAAGGTACCTCTACTTGTTTCCTTCAACGACCTCCGATGACCCTTCGATTGTCCCGCACGTCCAATAAAAAGGAACTACCTACCCATAAATGGTATGGTTAGTCCTAGGAAATTTTAAAAGCATAGAAAAGACAAAGTATAGGGTAGAGCTCCTAGTTTGCTTGCTCAAAACAAAGAAATTGTTTTTCATACCTCTTTCAAAAAACAAAGGCTACGCTTTTAAGCTAAAGTCCTTTTCTCTTCAAAAATCTCTTTTCCAAACAAACAATAAACAAACATGAGTTAAGCAAACTAAGAGCCCACAGAGAACTGTGGATGAAAAGGGTGCTTACACCTTCCCTTTTCATAACTTACCCCCTGAGCCCGTTTCTTCTAAAAAAGGTCTTTTTCTGTTCTTTTTACCTTTCCAGAAATTGGACAAAATAAAAGTCGGTGGCGACTCTTGCTCACCGCAACATTGGTTGCTTACAAAAATAAAGTCAGTTCTCCCACCGTATTACAGGTTATTCTAAGATTGCTTTTAGTCTTGCCATACACACCCTAATTACTATACATCTAACAATTAACATCACAGTCCATATCAGTTTATAAGTGCGGAAAATAAAAGCAGAAAATAAATCCCTAATTACTATTATATCACAAAAAATTGGCAACCTATACACCTTATAGAATTTAAATAAATAATTAAATAAAACGATTAAATAATTAAATAACGGAAAATGAAACAAACATACGACAATCATAGAATATGAGATGAGAAGAGAAGATCGCGAATTGAAGATTAGGGTTTGAAAATAGGTGAGAAAGAAAACCTAAATCTAAGGGTGATTACTAAATTAATTATAAATCTAAAATTAAATCAAGGTTAAATTAAAAAACCTAAAATTAATTAATATAGTTAGCCTAAAAAATAACTAAACCAAAAATTAAAACCTAAAGATAAAGTGGAAAAGAATGTGATAGAAACCCTAAAAAAGGCCAAGGTGTCTAAAGCCTATTAAATTAAATAAATTGATTTTATGGCTAGATTAACCTAATTCTACATTTTTTGTTAGATTTTATGTTTACCAAAGAAAATAGGGTTTATGGTTAATAGGGGGAAAATTGATATTTATTGGCTAAATAAAAAAAAACCTAAAAAGAAATTAAAATAAACCAAATAAAACAAAAATAATACGGTGGGATCCTGTGTGATGCTCTTGTGCATGTCCATGGTGAGGACCGTATCCTGGTCCTTCAGATTGGATTTTAGCAACGATCCATTGGTCAGTATTGAGGGTGCGTCATAGGTGTGCATGAGATGGAAGCATGGGATCTGTGAACAAGAAACAACAAACAATTATACAAAAACAAGTACAAGTGGTAGGGCTTGAACCCAGGTTTTGGAGGTTGCAGGTCTTGTACTCTTGCTACTTGTGTTGCGTTCGCTTGCTGATAACAAACACAAACAAATCATTAAACATTAAACGTGTTTAACAGGGAAATTTAAACTCAAGTTAAACCCGGTCCCACATGCCAATTACTCAGACCAATCAATACGCTCCCAGCTGCGACGCGTGCAAGTCAACAAGTTTTATTCACTATTCATCATCTTCCTTAACCTGGGCCAAAAATTAGCTGCGGATTTGGCTACGGATTTTCGTAGCGAATTCTGGAAATTCAAACCTTCAAAAACACGAGATGATCGCGAATAAAAACCACCCAGACCCCCTATTTAAGGTGCCCTGAGTTCATTGGTGGGATCATTTTAGCCTGGAAACCCCTGCATCATAAAAAAACGACGACCTCCATTTTTATGCCCTAACAATGGTAAATCTCGTATCAGGCCTAAAAACTCCAAACTAATGGCTTAGTTCTTCTCTAATACATGCCAAAGACTCAAACAAGACATTAGTTTTCATTGAAATATATTAAAATATGAGATACGAAAATTTAAAGTATGAACAGATTTTATGAATATGGTATGTTCATTTTGAGTGATTCATAACATGCCCTTTGATCAAGACCTACCCTTTAACACCTTAGGAGGATAATAGGATCATTGGTTCGGCTTGAGAGTGGCTGTAAAGTTTGCTTGCTCGTGCCCTAGTTCTTTGAGTTTTTTTGAAAGCTTTAGGGTTTATTCTCTCCTCTCTATTTTTCGTCCCCTTGTGCTTTAGACCACTTATGTATATATAATAGATCAGATTAGGGCAACTAAACTTGACTGAATCTTCTTGAATCAATGATTGGCAATTTGATTGAAATTTGATTTTCAATGTTTCCAAAATTGGCCAAATCTTGATATTATTCTTCCAACCTTGGGGAGGACGAAATTCAATCAAATATATGGTCCATTAGGTGATTGAATCTGATTAGACAACTTAGCCAAATAAAATCTTTTCATATTTTCTTGAATATTTGATTTAAATCATATTTTCAATGAATAAAAATTCAATAAAAATCAAATAATTGTCAAACATTCGTGTCCTTGGACTTGGAGCTCTTTGATGACTTGAGGAATAAGATTGGATCACAAAAGATTAGGCCCATTCGGAAAAAAAAATCAATTTTAGCCCTTATTTGTTCCTTGCATTTTACCAAAAATTGGCTAACTTTGACAAGGCTTAATTCCCTCAATTTTTATGGTATGTGTAACACCCTCCTAAAACCCCGCAGAATATCAATTAAAATTCAGAGTAAAACATAAAAAGGGTATTACAACTTCAAAATATTTAAAACATTAAGCCATGCCATGCCTTACGAGGAACTTCAAAACACATTATTCAGTAATTATGTTAACACAGCGGAATTTATCTCAAACTGAATAAATATGAAACATCGGGATTCATATCCAAATTCACCGATCCAAACAAACAAAAAATTATTCCACATAAGAAATAATCCATCAATCAAATACTAAAATAGACGTTCCCCCCAGTGTTACAAGACCAGAGCATGACACCGACACAACCGTACTAACGAAGTAACTCTACGAGTTATCCTCACCCAGCACAAGCCGCTAATATTTAATCTGAAAAATAATCAACAGTAAGGGTGAGTCTCATTCACATTTAACCAATGTTATAAGATATAAATAATAAAATATTCAATCACATATTATTCACCCAATTACAGTTATGATCAGATTCAGGCTATACACACATACACCAAATACAACAATTGGCCAAACACACAATAACATTGGACAACTTCCATTCATGTTATAATATATCAAACACCTAATGCAATGCAACTACATGCATTCAGATATCCAGGTTATCGAACATCGTCATACTTACCATATCTACATACAAATGCATCAATTCAGCAATATTGGCCATCGGCCCACAACTCATCATCACATAAATAATCAAGTTATATTAACAACAACTCCTTAATACATCATTCATATAAACACACCAAGGCATAACACTGGATTTCATCCAATCATGTTATGACCAATGCATATGATTCAACTGACACTATGCATGTGGTACCAAAATTCGTGAATCACATTCACAGGACTTCTCTCTATGATACTGCCCTTCAAGTCGCTCACACCCCACATGGCACACGACTAACCTCATCGCTCACACCCCCATGGGCACACGATGACTGCTTACTAATCTCCGCACAATGGGAATTAGCCACCAACGATCCACTCATCAACGGGATCCAATGCAAATGATTTATGAATGAATGCACACATATCACATACTTATATCATCACCGATCCGATGCTTAACATCGTCTCATTTCGTCTCACCAATATTATCACAAACAAGTATGTACATGTCCAAGCATCATTCAATCATTCACATACGTTCACCACAATCAACATATTAATATTAACAGCATATTAATAATTCACAAATCATCAATCATCACCACCATCATACATTGTTACATCTATCATAATTGCACACAATGTAATAAATTGCCAAAGCAACCCAACAGTATAATCACGAAACATGCATCATCTACGACATGTTATATACCAACATCACTCAAGGGATATCATAGTCCAATCACCAACACAAATACAATTACATGTCATTTTCAAAACCACATAATAATTAAATTATCTAGTGCTAATTAATTTATTTTAATCATAAAGAGCATTTCATTAGCTTCGTAACGCTTCGAACGGCACCCAAAACGGACTTACGGATCAAAAGTTATGAGTTTTATAAAAACAAGTATTTTTCAAAAACGTACAGCGGTAACCGATTACCCAAACACCAATAATCGGTTACTGAGACTCAAAAACTCAAATTTGCTGTTTTTACTATGGGTAATCGATTACCCACCCTACGGTAACCGATTACTTCGAGTCTGCAACCCAAAATCACCATTTTTACAGCACCTGCATCATTCTAAACCATACCAGAACGTACCATAACGTATTGCAACATCAAACAGCATCAACAAACACAATTTGGCATGTTTATAACTCATTTCAAACATCCAATTACTACCATACACAATCAATGCAAACAATTCAACAATTCTTCCAAAACCTAACATCCTAAAATCTAACCATAATCCAATTGACACAAACAACATGCTCAATCTATCCTACTATCTATAATCTCATAATAGAAGTTAAACGGAAGAGTCCCCCCTTACCTGAAGGTTGATTCTTCGTTCTTCCTCGCGTCGCACTTCCTCGCTTCTCTGCTCTTTTCACGTTAATACTTCTCTTCTCTTTTGGTTTTATTCTCACAAATCATTCTTTTTTCCTATTTTATGAAAATAAGTTTATTATTGGTAATGGGCTTCACAATTGACACCCCCTTCTACTAAAAGCAACACTGGCCCATTAGCCTTATTTTCCATAATTCTCCAATAAATCCAATAAAATGCCAAATAATTCCAATAAATAATTTAATTTAAATTTAAATTAATTAAGGGAAAACATGGGGTGTTACAACTCTCCCCCACTAAAAGAGTTTTCGTCCTCGAAAACATACCTCAAGCCACCAGCTCGTATAAGAGTTTTTCATATGACTCTCCAGCTCCCAATTAACATTGCCACTTGATGGTCCTTCCCAAGCTACTCTGACCAATGCTATCTATTTACCGCGCAATTACTTCAACTTCCTATTCTTGATCCTCAAAATTCCCCTGATATAGCCAACAGAAAGCATGTCTCATGCGTTCAAATTTCAACTCTTACGTCATATTTGGCCATCCAAAGATGTACCACTCGTTATACCTCCAAAATTTAACAACAATGGGACATTGAGGTACAACCCACACAATGCACCCAATGACTGAATAAGGCATGAATGGTCACCCAACGCATAATCATAGTTGTACACTATTCTTCATCGTACTACCTTAGAATCAAATTCATCCTCAAACTGAAAGAGAACTCTACCCACGTCAGCAAGATGTATATCATTGCTCTAACCTCTCCATCTTAGAAGGTTATACATACACACTAGGATCCCATCCTAGAAAGCGATATCACAACCTTATTTAAGACAAGGATCTTCCCACAATCCTATCCGCCCTTCTCAATACCCTACTACTTAATATCACTTTCATTAGGACATTAACTTATCTCCATCTGGGGACAAGGTTGTCATTCAACACTTATATAGATTTCCGCTGCACATGTTGTGCAAAATAAATCCTTACCCATAGCATGATCACACCTGATCAACACCGCAGTAATATATTCCATCTAACGAACGTGCCAACCTTAAACATACTTTTCCATATGAGCGATAACATAATACTAACACTTTTCACCACTACTTTCTTCAAGAAAACTTAATAATCGTATTCCTCTTATCATTAAATTTCAACTATCTGACTCCTCTCAAGTCAGACCAACAATCATCCAACACGTTACATTTCATTTCCGCTGCACTGCTCTGATTACTCATTACAATAATCATTACCAATTAGATTTTTGAGTTTTTACCCAATTCTGGCCCTCTTTACTCATTCGTTCAAGAATCATTCTTTACCATACATGGTACCAATCTACCACTTAGCAATACTTACTCGTACTCAAAAACAAATTGTTGTTTTACTTCATCTATAAAAAATTCTAACCATCAGAACGAGTACACACAAGTAGTTATAATCACACCCATCAACCTCAATATACCCTTGCTTACGAAATAGCTCAAACTGAGTCCCGCTCTTCTCTAAGAATTAAATCAACTTCGTCCTTCTTAGAGTATAATTCCTCATTATATCTGGAATCTACAATAACATCTTACAACAGCACAAAATTATTATAGCATCATATAGTATTAACTCATCTTCTTAACTTCGCCGAATACATACTCGTTAACTACGTACAACCACGACAACATATTCACCATCTCGGCAATTATTCAAAAGGGTTCTAATCCTATGGTACAACATCCTTACATCCACTAGATCCCAAATCCAACATATAGATCAATACATATTCTCTACGTAGGCTTCCGACATATTACTTCCTCATTGCCCACGAGTAGTACTCATAACATTACTCCACATCACACTTTCGCTGTGCGAATCGGATTACCCGTCTTAAGTCATTGTCCATTATATTGCACTCTTTCATATTCACTTCTTCATAAGTTCACACAACATGGTGAGTGATTATTTCCACGGTTTAGTATTCATCACATCTTATACCATTAAGGTAACAAAACAAGCTCATCTTATTTATATGATTCCGTCTACTATCAACAAGAGATTAAGGGTGATCAAGTCCTCAATTTGTCAATAGTTAGCCGACAACCATATTTAAGCATAAACTGTCGTTACTATATAATAGTGTCCTTCCTGAGTTTGCACTCAAACTCATTAATATCATCATAATCCAATAATTCACTCTAAATCTTTACAACTCGCACACTTCCTTCTCATTGGATCTTGTCGGTGAGACACCAACGTCCAAACATTTTACGCAATCCGCTTCATAGTCACTTAGCATCACACACTTGTTAAGTACTTTCAAACTTCATAATCACTAATATACTTGAACATTACTATTCATCTCGTTCCAAATTAAATCCTCATCTTAGCAAAAGACCGCGACAACATTCATAACTCGTGGTTTTACTCTAAATTCCATGACATCTTTCGCGCCCAAATGTCATTCCATTCGACATCTCAACAAAGTCTTCCTCACATCAATAGGTGTTAAAAGTTCTCTACAATTCTTCTTTTATACTTGTCGTTACTTTGGCCTCCCAAATACGACTCCAAGAGTTTTAAAGTTTATTTCATCTTTACTACTAAGTCTCTTCTCACTAAAATCCATCGGCACTCAAATCATCTTTATTACTGAACATCTCATCAACTTATTCATCAACGACATGTTATACTCAATTTTGTTTCAAACAATCACGGTAGTAGGCATTCTTATTCGACAAGTTTTACGCTTCCTTAACCGAATTCAGACTATCTCCTCATAGGATCACCTCTACTGTATTTATAACTCTCCCATAAGGTAGAACATAATTTCACCTCTTCGTAGGTTCAAACGACACATTAATCCGACACTCGGAACTCAAGATATGAATTTTCCAATCGTTATCCAAAAATGCAACATCGACATCATGCAGCGACGCTCTATACGGTATTCCCAAAACTTTTCAAATGGTACATTCAATTCTTAAAATTACTTCTCAACAAACCTTCTAATTATTCCTTCAATCCGTTCCACTCTGACACTGACATCCCGTGCAGTACCAATAAACAAATCTAGTTATAAGAACAAGAGTAACCGTAACTTCACCTCTTTCCAACGTCATCCCGTCACAATTAATTATGTTACAGCTGCTGCAACTATTTTTATAACAAAGTTCATCTCGTTAGCTTTCCGACGCTTCAAACGGAACTCAAATCGGATGTCCATAACTCCAGTTATGAATTTTCGAAGTTTCATAACGATTCGGCAACTTTCCTGCGTTTTGCTTGCGGAAATTCCACTTCGAAACTCATCCTCTTTAAATCAATAACGTTCTAAACAGCCCCTTATCATATCTCTTCGCTTCCAAATATTCTTACAACTTGAGCAGCACATTCCATCACCGAAGTTCGTTTTCTGAAACTTCACGACAGCAATCCTCGTTGCAGACTTGCAATTGAATCTCTTCCAAGACGCAAGGCTACTCAACTGACAACTTCGCAGTCCACCAGCAGAGCTGATACATTGCAACTTTCTAATTTCCCTCTCCTACAATAGTCATCAATTACATCTAATCATCCTCCTTCAAGATGCTCCAACTTAATTACCAGTTAAGTCTTAATTCGAAGTCACCTTCGATTCGGGAAACAACCAACTCCAACAACACTTGCACTGTTGCCAATAACAATCTACTGAACCATCATCTTACAACTAAAACATAACCGAGAAGCGAAGCTTCTCCCCCACTTGTTTCAATCCAACATCTGCAGCAAAACAAACAAGTACCGACGGTGATTCACTCACATGTCGTGTACCAAGGGATAAAACGTCGACAGTATACAACTGTCGCGCAACTCAACTGACTCGACAATTGGCCGGGCGGACCAACCAGGCTCTGATACCACTATTGTAACACCCTCCTAAAACCCCGCAGAATATCAATTAAAATTCAGAGTAAAACATAAAAAGGGTATTACAACTTCAAAATATTTAAAACATTAAGCCATGCCATGCCTTACGAGGAACTTCAAAACACATTATTCAGTAATTATGTTAACACAACGGAATTTATCTCAAACTAAATAAATATGAAACATCGGGATTCATATCCAAATTCACCGATCCAAACAAACAAAACATTATTCCACATATGAAATAATCCATCAATCAAATACTAAAATAGACGTTCCCCCCAGTGTTACAAGACCAGAGCATGACACCGACACAACCGTACTAACGAAGTAACTCTACGAGTTATCCTCACCCAGCACAAGCCGCTAATCTTTAATCTGAAAAATAATCAACAGTAAGGGTGAGTCTCATTCACATTTAACCAATGTTATAAGATATAAATAATAAAATATTCAATCACATATTATTCACCCAATTACAGTTATGATCAGATTCAGGCTATACACACATACACCAAATACAACAATTGGCCAAACACACAATAACATTGGACAACTTCCATTCATGTTATAATATATCAAACACCTAATGCAATGCAACTACATGCATTCAGATATCCAGGTTATCGAACATCGTCATACTTACCATATCTACATACAAATGCATCAATTCAGCAATATTGGCCATCGGCCCACAACTCATCATCACATCAATAATCAAGTTATATTAACAACAACTCCTTAATACATCATTCATATAAACACACCAAGGCATAACACTGGATTTCATCCAATCATGTTATGACCAATGCATATGATTCAACTGACACTATGCATATGGTACCAAAATTCGTGAATCACATTCACAGGACTTCTCTCTATGATACTGCCCTTCAAGTCGCTCACACCCCACATGGCACACGACTAACCTCATCGCTCACACCCCCATGGGCACACGATGACTGCTTACTAATCTCCGCACAATGGGAATTAGCCACCAACGATCCACTCATCAACGGGATCCAATGCAAATGATTTATGAATGAATGCACACATATCACATACTTATATCATCACCGATCTGATGCTTAACATCGTCTCATTTCGTCTCACCAATATTATCACAAACAAGTATGTACATGTCCAAGCATCATTCAATCATTCACATACGTTCACCATAATCAACATATTAATATTAACAGCATATTAATAATTCACAAATCATCAATCATCACCACCATCATACATTGTTACATCTATCATAATTGCACACAATGTAATAAATTGCCAAAGCAACCCAACAGTATAATCACGAAACATGCATCATCTACGACATGTTATATACCAACATCACTCAAGGGATATCATAGTCCAATCACCAACACAAATACAATTACATGTCATTTTCAAAACCACATAATAATTAAATTATCTAGTGCTAATTAATTTATTTTAATCATAAAGAGCATTTCATTAGCTTCGTAACGCTTCGAACGGCACCCAAAACGGACTTACGGATCAAAAGTTATGAGTTTTATAAAAACAAGTATTTTTCAAAAACGTACAGCGGTAACCGATTACCCAAACACCAGTAATCGGTTACTGAGACTCAAAAACTCAAATTTGCTGTTTTTACTATGGGTAATCGATTACCCACCCTACGGTAACCGATTACTTCGAGTCTGCAACCCAAAATCACCATTTTTACAGCACCTGCATCATTCTAAACCATACCAGAACGTACCATAACGTATTGCAACATCAAACAGCATCAACAAACACAATTTGGCATGTTTATAACTCATTTCAAACATCCAATTACTACCATACACAATCAATGCAAACAATTCAACAATTCTTCCAAAACCTAACATCCTAAAATCTAACCATAATCCAATTGACACAAACAACATGCTCAATCTATCCTACTATCTATAATCTCATAATAGAAGTTAAACGGAAGAGTCCCCCCTTACCTGAAGGTTGATTCTTCGTTCTTCCTCGCGTCGCACTTCCTCGCTTCTCTGCTCTTTTCACGTTCATACTTCTCTTCTCTTTTGGTTCTATTCTCACAAATCATTCTTTTTTCCTATCTTATGAAAATAAGTTTATTATTGGCAATGGGCTTCACAATTGACACCCCCTTCTACTAAAAGCAACACTGGCCCATTAGCCTTATTTTCCATAATTCTCCAATAAATCCAATAAAATGCCAAATAATTCCAATAAATAATTTAATTTAAATTTAAATTAATTAAGGGAAAATATGGGGTGTTACTGTATGGAAGTGTTGTAGGACTTTTTGAAAGCCCAAGATGTCCTCTACAACCCACTTTGGAACTTTTTTTTTGCATTTGGAGATTTTATCTTGATGATATTGGCGTTGGCAAAAGATAGCTTTTTGTGAATTTTCAAAACGACTTGTAATGTTTTAGCTCATATCTTTCAAATGGTGCATTTTTTTGCTAAGCCTTTAGTGAGACAAAGTTGTAGATAATTTGATTTCCTTCAAAATGAGCTTTGGTTGGGAAATTTTTGATAAGGCATGTGAAAGTTATGGCCAGTCAAAGTTCAGTTGACTTTTTAGTTCAAAAACCCTAATTTAGAAACTTTGACTTTTGAGCTTTTCTTGATGAATCATGATCAACCCTTGATCAAATGATGAATATGACCTCACATCCTTTATGTTAACCAAAAATCCTAACTTTTGACTGTAATTTGACCATAGTTGAATTTTAGGTCAAAACAGTCGACTATTGATCAATTGAGTAGTTGAATGGGCAATCTTGTGAATCAGAGCTTGAAATATAGTGGGCAAATTTTGGGGTATGACACTAGTGTTGTTTGTAACGACCGTTTTATTTACGTATTTTATTTTATTATGTGTTATATGAATTATTTATTTGATTATGTTTTAATTGTGTGTTTAATTGCTTTTGTGTTATTTATTGGGAATTATTAGTAAATAACATAAGTTAGTAAGGTTATTAGTTATTGGACCTATGATAGAATTAGTAGTTGAGGTGTGATAATTAGAGCCCATTAGCAATTTGAGAGTTAGTAAGGGTTTAAAAAAACAAGAGTTTTAGAGAATAGAAAGTTAGAAGCTTATTTGGAGAAATAGAGAAAGAAGGGAAAGAGAGAAAGAAGAGGAGAAAATTAGGTTTTGAAGATAAAGTTGGCTTCAACCCAAAACCCAAGGTAAGGGTGAGATTCTTGTGAATACAAGATCACACTCACAAAGATGTTTTTGATTCATGGCAAACTCAACAAGCATACAAGCAACAAGGCACAAGCAGAAGAACTCAAAAGAAAAGCAAACATTGGTCACTTATGACAGAGCAGGTCGACCTACTATGCATATAGGTTGACTCAACACAAGCAAAACAAGAAAAATGCAGAAAAGCAGCAGCTAGGTCGACCTACTGTCAACCCAGGTCGACCTAAAATGGAGAAAATCTCATACACTTCTGCTAGGTCGACCCACACATCAACTAGGTCGACCTAATCTGAGGAAATGTCCCCAAAACGCATCTGAAGTGGATTCTGGTCGACCTACTCCTTTAACAGGTCGACCTAACTGGGAACAAATAACATCCAAAGGATATGCAGCTCTGTTAGGTCGACCTAAGCACCACAAGAGGTCGACCTATCTAATCAAAAAGAATATGCAGCTCTGTTAGGTCGACCTAAGCATCACAAGAGGTCGACCTATCTGATCAAAAATGTCAGAATTTCTGGTTTTCTCTGCTCCAACAGATAAGCTCTCATATATATTGTCCAAGGTTCAATTATTGAAAACAACACCAAAGACTGAAAGATACACAAAGGCTTCTCATCTTCGTTCTTCGTCATCTCCAACACAATTACACATAATCATTCTTGCGTTGAGGGTTAGTGATCGAGTTCGATAACGTCCATGGAACGGAATTGAAGATTCCTAGTGGGTGAAGATTTGTGGGGTTTTTGGTGAATAAAATCCGAGGGTTTTGTCCTCCAAGATAGGTGTTTCTTGGGGGTTTTTATCAAGAGGTTTCATCGAGGATCCATCTGAGTGTGAAGATTGAAGAACAAGGGTTCAAGGCAATTCAAGACACTGCAGAAAAGGGATCAAGTGAAGCTCTTGGATCACCTTGATCTGACTCAAGATTAAGGGGGAAGAAGATTCAAAGGATCGACATAATTGGTTTATGGTTTATCGCTTTGTTATCTTCTTTGTATAAACTGCTTTCAACATTAATGAAAGATTTCCCAATTTCAGTTTGGAATTGGGGGCAGACGTAGTCGTAGCGAGGATGATCGACGAACTGCCTAAACAAATATCGTGTTCTTGTCGCTTTTACCTTTTCATTTACGTTCTGTTCATATTTGGTTATAATAGCAAATTGATCAACGATTCGAGTGTTAAGATTGTGAATTAAGAACTTATATAAACATCACAATCCATCACACATTGAATCACCATCAATTTGATCATTATCACCAAGTGTTTGTGTTTTTGCTTCTTTCACTCTTACTGCATTGCAAACGTCGTTCATCATATAAGAAGTTAATTGATTTTCAATAGAGCGACGTATTGATTCTATAGAGGATTCTCTTATCGTTTATCTCAAGCTGGTTAGTGGTTTTAACACATATACAATCGTTTCAATAGTGGTTCGGAATAGACGCGAGTCGATTCAGAATCACTTCCGCTTAAAGTTCAATTAATTCCGCAAAACTGTGTAAGATCTATTCACCCCCCCTCTAGATCCTAAGGCCAGCGTCTAACAATTCTTTCATGATAAAGGGTTGTATGATGATGTTTAGGGTGGGGTTTTGATTGTATGTTGCTATCCATGAATATGTGTTGTATAATCTTAGAGTTTATGTTGGATTTTCATGAATTTGTGGTTGAAATCATGTTTTCATTGATGAATGTTGACGAATGACGTTAGCTGATGTTGTTTTATGCTTTTAATTGCTGATTATTGAGGGTTTTGAATGGTGGATGTGTGTTTCCCAGGTCTGTCATCTCTGTTATTTTTCTGCATAATCGCGCGTCCGCTAAGTGGATGCTGAGTGAAAATTTAAAAATGCGTGAGCCCGCTAAGCGGAGCTGGTCCGTTAAGCAGAGACGCAAAAACTGTTTGCTTCTATTTTTAGTTGTGCAAAGCGCGGTTGAGTCCGCTAAGCGGACCCTGCTGTGTAAAACATGTTGGAACTTTAAAATGATGTATCTTTTGATCCGTAACTCCTTTTTAAATGTCGTTTGAACCTCCGTGAAGCTCTAATCAATGTATTTCTAATGAATATGATTTGATGTTGTAATTGTTGTGAAGTATTGTTGTATGATGATACAACATAGTGACGTGATAGTGAAGTGATGCATTACCATGATTGGTGATGATTTTGTTGTTGTCATTGAATTTCGACATTTAATTGATGATGTTTGATTGTTGATGAGATGTGTAATGTATGTTGTTTTGTGTGGATGTCATATTCATTGAGTCACATCCATTGCATAAAGTGACGGTGGCCATAATGGCAAAAGCGACGGTGGCCTTAATGGCAAATAGCGACAGTGTGCCCTATAGAAATTTTGAGACGGTGGGAGTTTTACTCCAAATGGTACCACATGCATTTGCATAAGCCGAGTCACATTTGGATTGCATTGAATTGCTTGGATTGTTATGATGATGAGATGTTTGTTACGACGTGATGATATTATAATTGTGAATTGGATATATTGTCGTAGTCCATTAATAACATTGTTGCCATTTGGAAGTTGTTTTGTGATGAAAAATGTTATAAGATGTTATGTATTGAGAAGTGGTGAACCATGTATGATATTTTCTTTGCTTTGAATATTATCTTACGTTCCTTTATACTGTTTGATATCTCACCCATTCTGTTTGAATGTTACCCTTTGTTGGTAACGTGCAGGTAACGACGTGGAGTAGTCGTTTATCTTATAGCTCGAGTCGGTGTGTCTATGCTCTGATACGTAGAACTCAGGGGGCGTTTGCGATGATTGTTGCCTTATGTCATTGTGTTTGATTATGTTGTTACATATTGTTGGATAGTTGTTGCCTTGTTGGCAAAGATATTATGCCTTTGAATTTATGTTGTTCTTTGAATTCCGCTGCGGTATTATGAACTATTTGGTTTGAAAGTTTAATGAAATATGATTCCTCCGTTATATGTGTTATGTATCTATGATTATGAGCATGATCTATGATGTGTTCTTAGTTGATCAATGTGACGCCTCAAATATGATGTTTGTATGAGATTTTTGTACTCTGATTTTCCTTATTTAAATGCAGGGTAGATTTGGGGTGTTACATTGTTAAGATCCTTTGATAGTTTCAAAGAAGTTACCATTGGTCTCCATTTTGCAGGAAGACTTCTGATAGAGTAACCTTTGTCCAGAACCTTAAGTCCTGCAACAAGAATCTAAAATCTTGAAAACAACGTTTCCACAGATTCATCTTCTTCCATCTTGAAGACTTCATATTTCTTGATTAGGGCCAAAGCCTTTGTCTCCTTAACTTGAGAGTTTCCTGCATGAGTCATCTTGAGAGAATCTAATATAGAATTTGTAGTCTTTTTATTAGTGATCTTCTCATACTCAACATAAGAAATAGCAGATAATAAGATTGACCTGGCTTTAAAGAAGTGTTTTAAAAACCGTACCGGACATCAAACCGATGAAGGTATTGGATCACTGGTTTGTTGGTCGAACCACTGGGTCACTGGTCATACCGCATGACTAAACCGGATAACTTGGTTTAATAGACCGATCGTTAAAACAAAATTATATAGGTATAAAACATGTCAAACCAGATGATTTAGTCTCTATAAAATATAACTAGCACTTAAATTTTTTGAAAATATCATATTATAAATAAGTTTACAAGTTCATAAGTTAAATTCAAATTTTAAACATATATATGACACATAATAAAATAGTACAAAATTATAAAGTAAAACTGCAAACAAACTTTAAAAATTATTACTTAGTGGAAGAAAAATAAATTTTTATTAAACAATTAAAAATAAATATGAGAAATTATTAAGTTAGTGGGAGAAAAATTAGTTATTTTAAATAATATAAAATTAATTAATTAATATGGTAAATTACTCAAATAACCCTAATTTTGAATCCAAAATATACTTCAATGACTTAACAACTTTAATTAATAAGATAATTTATAACCAAATAATTTCATTGTCTACTAAATTTAATTTAAATGAAGAAAAATTGTTTAAATGTTGGGATCTCCTTCTTCAATATCAAAACCATATGCAACAAAGTCAACCTTCCGCAACATTTATATTTTTTATTTTTTATTTAAGTCCTTTTATTTTTATTTATTTTATTTTTTATTTTTATTTTTCATTAAAATAATCAAAATGGCGTCGTTTTAATTTTTTAAATAATTTTTTTGTTAAAATGCAATTAAACCATCGGTTCATGAAAACCGTCGGTTTTTCTGATTTTAGCGGTTTACACCGATTTTGACCTGTTCACACCAGATCAATGACATATTCGATCCAACAATTGAACTAGACCGGTTACATGGCGGGTTTCCTGACCGATTTCCGGTTCGACCGGCCGGTCCGGTTTGACATTGTTTCTGTATGTTTTGCGCAAGTGTTGTGTTCAGCTTCTGGACAGAACTTCTATATATAGGCGCTTGAGAGGAAATAACCGTTGGGATGCATTTAATGCTTTGCGTGAATAGTATAACGCTGCATTTAATGTTTCACACTTTTGTCAACTACCTCGAGCCTTGCTTTTGCTGCTTTTACTGACTTTGCCTTTTGTAGCTTCTAACGTCCCTTTTCTCAGTAAGAGATTTGACGTTTCAGCCTTTCATCTTGTACTTTCTTCTGGACTTAGATTTGTAGATTACAACGTTTGAATATCAGAGCCATCAGCTTTTGGTGCAGAGCATCTTCTGTCTTCTGACTTTGAAGAGCTTTGAGCGTGATACCATCAGAACTTCAGAGCTTGTACTTCTGACTTCCATTCTTCTGATGCTTTCCAGTTCATGTTCTGATTCTGCATGACCATCTTCTGATGTCTTGCCAGAGCATGTTCTGATGAAGCCATCCAGAATTTTCTGAGTCAGTGCTTCTGAACGCTGATTTGTGCATATTCTTTATATATTTCCTAAAATGGAAAACTTAAAGGATTAGAGTACCACATTGTCTTATACAAAATTCATACATAATGTTATCATCAAAACTAAGAATATTGATCAGAACATTTCTTGTTCTAACAATCTCCCCCTTTTTGATGATGACAAAAACATATATAATTGATATGAATTTGTATCCAGAATATCAGATGAACAAAGACAATTTCACATATATAGCATAAGCATATAATTAGAGTGTGTGAATATGTCTCCCCCTGAGATTAACAATCTCCCCCTGAAATTAGTACTAGAAGAATTTATAAATAAAAGACTTCCCTGAGTATTTTTCCATTTCAGTTGAGACTTTCACGTAGAACTTAGAACTTCAGAACATTTAGAGCTTCTCTTCAGAGCTTCCATTGGACAGCTTCAGAGCTTTGAATTTCTCTTTGTGATCACTTGTATTAGAGCTCTTATGTCTTCAGTCTTCTATGTATCAGATCCATCAGAACTTAAGACTTTTTGTATTAGAGCTTCTAGGTTTGATCACATCATTTCTTGCTTCTGGACTTGAAGCTTCAGAGCACTAAGCTTGCTTCAAATATTTAAGAGCTTTAGAATTGCTTTTCCCCATGTATTTACTTCTCCTATTGAGCTTGTCCAGAATATCACATTCCTGCAAAAAACTATCAAAGACAGAAATCTTGCAATATAATTGTTAGGAATGTTGAGACTTAACCCCAGCAACTGATATTATAAATCAATTCAATTATCACATTTCTCCCCCTTTTTGTCATAACATCAAAAAGCATAAAAGGTTCAGATGAAAGACACACAGAGTGAAGAAAGAAAAAGATATTTCATTGATTAATCAGAAGAGAATACAAAAGCAGATGCAAGCAAACAGATGCAGAAACAAAGAAAAACTAACTAAGACACAAGACAGACTACGACTGGCTAAACTTAGAGGCTAAGGCGGCCAGAAGGTTCTTAATCTCAGAAGTGTCTTCAGCTTGCTTATTGGAGGCTTCTTCTTTGGTCTTCATACAAGTTCTGATCTTTGCGTTGGTGTCATCTTGCGTATCCAGACGACTAGCCAAACTTGCTTGATTCTGTTGGAGCTCCTTCATAGTGGTCAGCATAACAGAAATAGAGGAACCAGCAGAAGCAGCATCAAAACTGTTTTCCAGAACAGGATGATTAGCATCAACTTCAACCATTTGAGCATCTTCATGATTTTCCTCAACAGGAATATCTTCAGCAGGAGTTTCATCAGAAGGTAACCCTTTGAAAACAGAAATTTCAGATTCTGGAGGGTACTCAACTTCTGGGTAAACTAATTCAGGAGCCTTTTCCAGAGGATTCTCTCTGAACCAGTTGAACAGCATCTGAAAGTCTCCAGTCAGAACCTTGTATGGATGTGGCTTCCACACAACGATTGCTATAGGATTTTCTTCTTCCAACTCATCAACAAATTGCTTCTCTTCCAGAGGCTTCCAGTTGGTGATGGGATGATAATACTTTCCATCATCATACTCCAAAAAGAATCCAGAAGGACCAGGAGCATCAGCCAAACAGTCTTTCTGAAGATCCAGAAAGTCTTTCTGAATTTCCTTACCAAAAGCTCTCCAGAGCTTCCCAGCAGCTACATGATCCAGCTTGGAGTCATGAGCAACCTTAAGAACTTCTAAACCTGTCCTAACCTTGTTATTTAAAAACTCAAAACGTGCATCAATAGAAGGTTTTGGAGGTTTTGTTATGGGAGGTGAGATGGGAGTTTGAGGTTGGAGAGAAGAGATTGGTTTTTCTGGGTGAGAGAAGGCATATGGTTGAGAGACTTTATCAAGAACAAATAATGTTTCTGAAGAGGATGGTTGACGAGAGGATTCAACTTCATTGTTAGAGTCCAAGAATAAGACAAAGGTGTCAGAAGATGGTTTGTTTTTGCGGTTGTAAGATTGCATGAGGTGGATGAATGAATCAGAAAGAGAGGATTCTGATGAGGGGAATTGGCATAACACAGCAGTGTCTACATGATCATCGTTGGAATGTGGAGGAGGTTAAGAAGTGGATAAAATGGCGTGAGGAGGAATAATGGTGTTTAGAGGTGTGACTTCAAAAATAGATTCAGAAATAGGAGGTTCAGAATCATGAATAGGCGATTTGCCTTTAGACTTGGGTGAAGGAGGAGGGGTAGGAACTTTGGTGGTTGGAGGTGGTTTTGCTGGGGCTTTTTCTGGTGATATTTTTGGTGGAGCTTCTGTTGATACAATATTTGAATTTAAAATAGGAGCAGAACCAGGTTAAAAAATTTACAATACCTGTAGATCTTTTCTTTTTCTGAGGCCTAGCAGGACCTTCTCCAACAGTCTTTCTTTTCTTCTCCTTCTGCTTTTCCTTTTATTCAACTTTCTTATTTCCTTTCTCCTCTTCCTTTTTCTTCTCTTCCTTTCTAGCTTCCTTCTGTTCTTTCTTCTTTTCTTCTTGCTTTTCTTCTTTCTTTTCCTTCTGCTCTTCTTTCCTTAGTTCTGGTAGGTCTAGCTTTCTTTTTGTCTTTCTTTCTTTCTCTTGCACTACTTCTGGAACTTGATTAGCAGTAGTGGCAAGTTTTTGCTTGCTTATCCATATAGGATCACAGTCAGAACCGTCTGCCTTGTGTATAGCAATGTATTGGACAATAACTTCTGGAAGTTCATTTCTGAAGAATAGCTCAAAGTCAGCCAGAGCAGGACCTCTTCTGGACCTTACTTCAGTGTTCACTTGGGGAGAATTACCAATAGATTGAATTAAGCCCATCTTCTTTAGAGTACGAGCATTCATGGTGCTTCTAATTATTGTATAAGGATCCTTGATAATGCCAGCTTTCTCCAGATCCTCAATAATTTTTGTTTGAACCAGAAGATCAGTGATGATTCTTCCAAAGGGAATAATATTTCTCTTGTACTTAGGGTTCTTCATTCTGGATTCATCTCTAGAATCCTTCACATGATGCCACATGTGGTTGAAGATGATGAACAGAAGATCCGCCTTTTCCTGTTTACCAATGCAATACAGAATGTATTGTTGGTTCTTCCTGACATAGTTTGAATAAACGGTTGCCTTTTTGTGGTAGATGCAACCCAGAAGAATCTTAGCCATGATTTTGTAAGAAGGCTTCATTTCCTTGATTTCTGTAGATTCTTTTCCATCCTTGTAGATTTCTTCATACAGAGCCTCCTATTCTGTTCTTCCTAGAACAGCTTCAGAAACACCTTCAACGGTTTCCAACCCAAACAACTTCCTTAGAAGGTTTTCTGTAATAGAGATTCTCTCACCATGAACAATGGAGAGAATGGCCTTTGGCAGGACTGTTGCATGAACCCAGAATTCTTTCACTAAATCTGGATAGACTGGTCCACACAAACCATAGAACAATGCTTTCCATCCTTGAAAGGTCATAGCCTCCTTTAGATGAATATCATGTGCTTCTAGGTTATCAAAATCAACCATCATTTCGCAGATAACCTCTAATTCATTCAAAGGAATTGAACATGTCTTCTGGGCAACAAGATCTTGATTTTGTTGTTGAGAAGATGAACCAACCTGTATCTTAGATGGAGAAGCCATTGAAGCACTACTGAGATTTCTTGGTTTCTTTTTAGGGTTTTTGAAAAGAGAGAAGAAGTGGCAGAGATGCATAAACAAGATGATGATGAATGCCTGAAAAGAGGGAAAATGAATAAGAGATGTGTTTAAATAGCCACATACGCGAAACAAAATGCAATCAAATTCTGAGAACGAACAGTTACAGAATGCAGAGAATCAATTTGCATTTAATGTTGAATGACGTTAGGAGAGATAATGTGAAATTTGAAATGATTTGCACAGTTACCTAGGGCGGTGTCTCATCAACTGCACGCATGCTCGTCTCTTCAGAATGAACACGTGTTCAACATCTGGAATAGCTGGTGACAGCTGTTTTGCTTTAACAGAAATTTTGGATCATCTTAGACATATGAAACGTTAGCAATAACAGAATCAGAGTATCTAAATGATCAACATATCCAGAACATATGATAAGAAAGTAAATAAGCATTTCAAATATAATCCATATATCATATCTTCTCATCCTTTCATTCTGGGCATGAATCCATACTGATATTCTTCAGAATGAACTTAAACCTATCTTTAGCAAGGGGTTTTGTGAAGATATCAACCCACTGATGTTCTGTATCCACAAAGTTTAAAGAAAGAACACCCTTCTGAACATAGTCCCTAATGAAGTGATGTTTAATCTCAATATGTTTAGCTTTGGAATGTAAAATTGGATTCTTAGATAAACAAATAGCAGAAGTATTATCATAGAATATAGGAATGTTACTCTCATATATCTAATAATCTTCTAGCTGACTCTTCATCTAGAGCATTTGTGTACTACATCCAGCAGCAGCAACATATTCTGCTTCTGTTGTAGAGAGGGCAATTGTGGCTTGCTTCTTGTTGTACCAAGAGATCAGATGGCTTCCCAGAAACTGACAGCTTCCAGAAGTACTTTTCCTTTCAACTCTATCTCCAGTGTAATCAGCATCATAATATCCCACTAAGATGTATTCTTCAGATCTTCTGTAGACTAAACCAACATTAGTAGTACCTTTTAGATACCTCAGAATTCTCTTAACAGCAGTTAAGTGAGATTCTCTAGGTTCTGATTGGAATCTAGCACACAGGCATACACTGAATAAAATATCAGGTCTAGAAGCAGTAAGATATAGAAGAGATCCAATCATACCTCTGTAGAGTTTCTGATCTACCTTCTTGCTTACCTCATCCTTACCTAATACACACGTTGGATGCATAGGAGTCATTGCTTCTTTGCTTTCTGAAAGATTAAAATTCTTCATAAGTTCTTTCACATACTTGGTCTGATGAACATAAGTTCCTTCAGAAGTTTGATTAATCTGGATCCCAAGGAAATACTTGAGTTCTCCCATCATGCTCACTTCAAACTCTGCCTGCATAGACTTAGCAAACTCCTTTCCAAGTGTAGCATTAGATGTTCCAAATATAATATCATCAACATATATTTTACAAATTAAAATATCCTTTTTAAAGGTTTTACAGAAGAGAGTTGTATCCACTTTTCCTCTAGTGAAACCATTATCCATAAGGAAAGAAATTAATCTTTTGTACCAAGCTCTAGGAGCTTGCTTCAGGCCATATAATGATTTCTTTAACTTAAAAACATGTTTTGGAGACTTAGAATCTTCAAAACCAGGAGGTTGGTGGACATATACTTCTTCATCTATATAACCATTTAGAAAGGCACTCTTAACATTCATCTGATATAGAGTGATGTTATTCTGAGTGGCAAAAGAAATTAACAAGTGAATAGATTCTAACCTGGCCACTGGTGCAAAGGTTTCTGTATAGTTAATGCCTTCTTGCTGACTATAGCCCTGAGCAACCAGTTTGGCTTTATTTCTTACAACTTCTCCTTTCACACTCAGTTTGTTTCTGAAGACCCACTTTGTTCCAATGATGTTAAATCCTTTTGGTCTTGGAACCAGATCTCAAACATCATTCCTTGCAAACTGATTTAACTCTTCTTGCATGGAAATTATCCAGTCAGCATCTTCCAGAGCTTGATCAACAGAAGTTGGCTCAATCAAAGACACTAGACCAAGTTGACATTCTGCATTGTTCTTAAGGAATGCTCTTGTCCTGATGGGATCATCTTTCTTTCCAATGATAACATCTTCTGGATGAGCAGAATTGAGTTTAGAAGATCTTCTGAGTGTTGGCTCTTCAGATATTCTGAGATTCTCTAAAGAAGCTGCAACTTGATCTTCTGAAACCTTGCTCCTGGGTTCATCTTGATCTGAGTTAGAGATATCTATATCTGCAAAACTCTTAAACTGCTTTGGCTTTTCAAGACCAAGCTTATCATCAAATCTGATATTGATTGATTCTTCAACTACCAGAGTTTCATTATTGTATACTCTATAGCCTTTTGAGCGTTCAGAATATCCAAGTAGAAAACACTTCTGAGCCTTAGAATCAAACTTATGCAGATGATCTTTAATATTCAGAATATAGCATACACATCCAAATGGATTGAAATATGAAATGTTGGGCTTTCTGTTCTTCCACAATTCATAAGGAGTCTTATTTAGAATAGGTCTTATGGAGATTCTATTCTGAATATAACATGCAGTGTTAATTGCTTCTGCCCATAAATGCTTAGCCATATTGGTTTCATTGATCATGGTTCTGGCCATTTCTTGTAGAGTCCTACTCTTTCGTTCTACAACTCCATTTTGCTGTGGAGTTCTAGGACAAGAGAAATCATGGGCAATACCATTTTCTTTGAAATAAATTTCAAAGAATCTGTTCTCAAATTCACCACCATGATCACTTCTGACCTTTATGATTTTGCATTCCTTCTTAGATTGAATCTGAGTGCAGAAGTCAAAGAACACAGTATGAGACTCATCCTTGTGTTTCAAGAACTTTACCCATGTCCATCTGCTATAGCCGTCTATGATGACTAATCCATATTTCTTCCCTCTGATTAATGCTGTTTTGACTGGGCCAAAAAGATCAATGTGCAGAAGTTCTAGCGGCCTAGCGGAAGAGACAACATTTTTAGACTTGAATGCAGGTTTTGAAAACTTCCCTTTCTGACATGCTTCGCAAAGAGCATCTGATTTATATTTCAGATTAGGGAGTCCTCTGACCAGATTAAGTTTGTTGTTTTTTCTCTTGCCTGTAAATAGGATTGAGCCATCCTTCTGACTAATAGCTTTACAAGACTTTTGATTAAAGATTATGTCATAACCATTGTCACTTAATTGACTTGTGGATAATAAGTTATGAGCTAATCCATCTACTAAAAGAACATTAGTTATAGAGGGAGAGTTACCAATGCATATGGTTCTAGAACCAATGATTTTTCCCTTCTGGTTCCCTCCAAACTTTACTTCTCCAGCAGATTTAAGTTCCAGGTCTTGGAACATAGACCTTCTTCCCGTCATGTGTCGTGAGCACCCAGAGTCCAGGTACCATGACATGTTTGCCTTTGTCTTTTAAGCCTTGAAAGAGATCTACAATAGGAATTATCTTTTCCTTAGGTACCCACATTCATTTGGGTCCTTTTGGGTTAGTCCTTCTCAGGTTCTGATTGAATTGAGATTTAGCATGAGGTTTGACATAAGATTTTCTAGATTGTGTAGCAACCTGTTTCTTGGTGTGTGTTATGTGGAAACTCTTAGCATGTGATGTGTGCCTAATATCATGAGAATACAGAGGTTTGTATGTGATAATCATCTCATCAACAGGTTCAAGTTTATATGGGGTTTCACCCTCAAAGCCTATGCCAATTCTCTTGATTCCACTTACACCATATATCATAGAGGCTAGCTGACTTTTGCCTATACCTCTAGATAGAAACTTTCTGAAACTCAATTCATATTTCTTTAGAACATTGTTCACACTTGGAATAGACTTTTCTGAACTTGAAGATGATTCAACATCTTTAGATAGTTTTAAAACTTTTTCTTTCAGTTCATAATTTTCTACTTCAAGTTTCTTAGTTTTAGATGCAAAGAGCTTTTTCAGCTTTTTGTATTTGATACTAAGTTGAGCCTTGATTTCCAGAAGTTTAGTTAAGCTGGAAACTAACTCATCTCTAGAAAGTTCAGAAAATATCTCTTTAGAATCTGAGTCTGATGTAGATTCCGACTCTTCATCAACAGTGGCCATCAGTGCTATGTTTGTCTACTCATCTTCAGAGTCTGACTCTTGATTAGAAGAATCTGAGTCATCCCAAGTAGCCATAAGACCTTTCTTCTTTTCAAATCTTTTCTCGGGCTTTTCTCTCTGAAGCTTTGGACATTCATTCTTGTAGTGTCCAGGCTCTTTACATTCATAGCACGTCACCTTCTTCTTGTTAGATCTTCTGTGTCCAGAAGATTCTCCTTTTTCAGGCCTCTTGAAGTTCTTGAACTTTCTCTGCTTGCTTTTCCAGAGTTGATTTCTCTTCTAGATATTAGAGACAGTTCTTCTTCTTCTTCCTCTGATTCTGACTCATCAAAATCTTCTTCTTCTGCCTGAAAAGCGTTAGTGCATTTTTTACTATTAGATTTTAATGCAATAGACTTACCTTTCTTCTGAGGTTCATTTGCATCCAGCTTAATTTCATGACTCCTCAGGGCACTGATAAGCTCCTCAAGAGACACTTCATTCAGATTCTTGGCAATCTTGAATGCAGTCACCATGGGTCCCCATCTTCTGGGTAAGCTTCTGATGATCTTCTTTACATGATCAGCTTTGGTGTAGCCTTTATGTAGCACTCTCAATCCAACAGTCAGAGTCTGGAATCTTGAAAACATTGCTTCAATGTTCTCATCTTCCTCCATCTTGAATGCTTCATACTTCTGGAATAGAGCTAAGGCCTTTGTTGTTAGAACAAGATTTGTTCTGATCAATATTCTTAGTTTTGATGATAACAATGTATATGAATTTTGTATAAGACAATGTGGTACTCTAATCCTATGCATTTTCCATTTCAGGAAATATATGATGAGTATGCACAATTCAGTGCTAAGAAGCACTGACTCAGAAGGTTCAGTATGCAACATCAGAACATGCTCTCGCAAGACATCAGAAGATGGTTAAGTAGAGTCAGAACATGGTCTATTGAAGCATCAGAAGAACTTGAGATCAGAAGTATAAGCACTGAAGTTCTTATGGTATCACGCTAGAAGCAATTCAAAGTCAGAAGACAAGAAGATGCTCTGCACCAAGCTATTTGACTCTGATTAATTCAAATGTTGTATCTACAAAGATCAGATCAGAAGCAAGTACAAGATGGCAGGCTACGCTGACTGACAAACGGAACGTTAGAAGCTATTAAAGGCAAAGTCAGTTAAAGCAGGAAAAGCAAGGCTCGAGGTAGTTGACAAAAGAGTGAAACATTAAATGCAATGTTGTACGGATCACACAACGCATTAAATGCTCCCAACGGTCATCTTCTCAAAACGCCTATAAATAGTGAAGTTCTGATCAGAAGCAAGGTTACAAATTCACTAACAACTTTTCAATCTTGCTGAAACGTTGTTGAATCAAAAGCTATCAAATTTCATCTTCAACCTCACTTCATTACTGTTGTAATATCTTAGTGAGATTAAGCTTAGAACTTAAGAAAAATATCACAGTTGTGATTATAGCTTATTAAGAAGCATTGTAATACTCTTGTAAGAATTTGTTTACATTCATTTGTAAAGGAACTAGAGAAGATCAAGTTGTGATCGAATTCTCTAGAAGTCTTAGAGGGTATCTAAGCATTGATTTCCTAGAGTGATCAAGTTGTGATCAGAATACTCTAGAAGACTTAGAGGGTATCTAAGTGGAAAACCATTTTAATCAAGATTGATTAGTGGATTAAATCCTCAGGTGAGGTAAATCACTCCAAGGGGGTATCTAAGTGTTTTTCTATCCTTCAATTGGCATCAGAGCACCGGTTCTAAGGTGCAATCACTTAACCGTGTTTAGAAAATATTCAGGAAGAGAAAAACACTAAGTCAAGATGGTTGAAACTCCACCACCTACATCTACATCTGGCTCTGCTGAGCAACACAATGGAAATGGGAACAATGGCTACACTAGACCACCAATATTCGATGGTGAAAACTTTGAATATTGGAAAGATAGACTCGAAAGTTACTTTCTTGGTTTAGATGGTGACTTATGGGATCTTCTGGTGGATGGTTACAAACATCCAGTGAAAGCTAGTGGTGTAAAGCTCACAAGACAAGAAATGAGTGATGATCAAAAGAAGCAATTCAAAAATCATCACAAGTGTAGGACTATTCTGCTGAATGCTATTTCTCATGATGAATATGAGAAGATATCAAACAGAGAAACTGCCTATGATATATATGAATCATTGAAAATGACTCATGAAGGAAATGCCCAAGTCAAAGAGACCAAAGCTCTTGCTTTAATCCAGAAATATGAAGCCTTCAAGATGGAGGATGATGAAAACATTGAAACAATGTTCTCAAGATTTCAAACTCTAACTGCTGGATTAAGAGTTCTTGACAAGGGATACACAAAGGCTGATCACGTCAAGAAGATCATCATAAGCTTGCCAAGAAGATAGGGTCCAATGGTGACTGCTTTCAAAATTGCCAAGAATCTGAATGAAGTTTCTCTTGATGAATTGATCAGTGCTCTGAGGAGTCATGAAATTGAGCTAGATGCTAATGAACCTCAGAAGAAAGGTAAGTCTATTGCGTTAAAATCTAATCATAAAAAATGTACTAACGCATTTCAGGTTGAAGAAGATTTTGAAGAATCAGAATCACAAGAAGAAGAAGATGAACTGTCCATGATCTCCAGAAGGGTAAACCAACTCTGGAAGAGTAAACAAAGGAAGTTCAAGAACTTCAGAAGTTCTAAGAAGACTGAAAGAGGAGAATCTTCTGGAAGCAGAAGATCTGACAAGAAGAAGGTCACTTGCTTCGAGTGCAATGAGCCAGGTCACTACAAGAGTGAGTGTCCAAAGCTTCAGAAGGAGAAGCCCAAGAAGAAGTTTCATAAGAAGAAAGGTCTTATGGCTACTTGGGATGATTCAGATTCATTAGAATCAGAATCAGACTCTGAAGGCGAGCAGGAAAACTTTGCACTGATGGCCACTGTGGATGATGAAGCAGAATCTACATTAGAATATGAATCTGACTCTGAAGAGGTATTTTCTGATCTATCTAGAGAGGAGCTTGCCTCCAGTTTAGCTGAAATTCTTGAAATCAAGGCTAAGCTTAGTATCAAGTACAAAAAGCTGAGAAAGCTCTTTGTATCTAAAACTAAGAAGCTTGAATTAGAAAATTCTGAACTTAAAGAAAAAGTTTTAAAACTATCCAAAGATGCTGAGTCATCTTCTAGTTCAGAAGAATCTATTCCAAGCTTGAACCATATTCTTAAAGAATATGACTTGAGTTTCAGGAAATTCTTATCTAGAAGTATTGGCAGAAGTCATCTTGCTTCTATGATATATGCTGTTTTTGGAAACAAGAGAGTTGGCATTGGCTATGAGGGTGATACCCCATACAAACTTGAACCTATAGATGATATGAAAATCACATACAAGATATTAGGCTCACCTCACATGCCAAAAGCTTTCATGTTACACACACTAAGAAGCATGTGACACAACCTAGAAAATATCATGCTGCTAAACCTAAGGAATATCATGTTGTACCTCCTGTTGTTTATCATGCTAAACCCTGTCGCACGCTCGCGAAAAATGAACAGAGTCGCCACCAATATATTTATCACATAAGGGAAAGGAATATCAGGAAACCTAACAAAGGAAGGAACAGGGTCTTGCGACCAGAGAATCAAGGTACGGGAGTCGGTTACGCGAGGGGAAGGTGCTAGCACCCCTCACGCCCATCGTACTCGATGGTATCCACCTATGTTTGTTTCTATCTAAAGGGTGTGAAACTATGTCTATGTCTAAATGCGAAATGAATGCAAAATGTAGGGAAAAGAAATAATTGTTTACAAATGTGCTCGTTCAAGCCCCGCGACTTGATGCCTACGTATCCTTTTCAGGAATCAGAGCGCCGTAGTTCGGCTCAAGATTTTCTGTTTGTTTTTGTGTTTTTTAGTTGGGCGGAGTTAACGCTCGCGCTCTTGCATAAGGGGACAGCCTAGGATGCAATAGAGCGGAGATAACAATGCCCTTAAGAAAGGAGAGAAGAGAGAGAGAGTTTGAGTGTTTCGAGGAGATCCCTAAGGCAAGGGAAACTCGAGTTACTCTTTGGTTTGTGTCTTTTAGAATTTGGGAACTTACGCCCGAATGGTTCCCTAAAGCAAGGTAGATCCAAGCACTCGAATGATTCCCTAAAGCAAGGGAGATTCAAGCTTCCATTCCCTTTTTAATGATTTTCACTTTTTTATTAATGTTTTATTGTGTTTTCTTTGTATTTTTTAAAGGGATTTTATTTGAGTATTTATTAAGTGTTTTATGTTGTAAAAGAAAAAAGAATGAAAAGGTGGGGGACTAGCCTAATCTCTAAGCCTAATTGTTGATTACTTCTAATAGAAATGAGGAAGAAGTTATTTTGGTATTTCACAATATATGAAAAATATTCACAAAAAGAAAAGAATTAAAGTCTAAACTATTCATGGAAATATTCACAAGCAATGGTATTTTGATGTTAGAAACTATTTTTGAATTAATCAAAGAAAGACTATTTATTTTTTATGGTTTATCAACCAATCAAAAATCAAAGGAAACAACAATCAAAAATCAATTAAAAGAAAATAAAACTCTAAAAGGTCTAATTGAGTGAAAAATATTTTTTGGTCATTTTTATTTAAGAAAGATTCAATTAATAGGCAAAAAAGAAAAAAGAAAATCAATTTTTATTATTTATGAAATCTATTAACAGGGGGTGTAAAAGCAATTAGCATTATGAACTAAAATCTATGTTAAGAGACAAGCTGGGCCCAAACAGGGGGTGGGAAGAGCAGTGCGCTCGGGCCCAGGTTCTTGAACATGTGACGGTGCGTTAGTGGAACAGGGGTGCAGTCCAGAAAAGGGCAAAGCCCAAGCGCGCAAGGGCCCAAACGTCCACAATCCAATTTTATCTTGTTTACTCAGCATTTATTTACATGATTTATCACAAGGTTTTTGTAACGTGACATATAGTAGCGTAACATGGCATCAATTGGTCAAGAGTGACTTAAGTCACTACAAGACAAAATGCAATCCCAGCCTATGATAACGTGACAACGCATCCTCTAATCATATTAATAAAACAAGAAAATATCAAAATAAATGGGAGCATGGACCAATCATGTGCTGCCACATAAGCTCAGCATGAAAATAAAAGAGATGGACTCTTCACCGGACCACCCTTCGCCGGTCATCTTCTCCGGCGGCTTCGCGGCGGCGCTATACTTACCATGCCCAGAAACTCACAAAACCACCACCATTCGACTCGACTCTTCATGTAGAACGCAGATCCACCATTATCTTTCTCTAGTTTTCTCTCTAACATCATGACCGAAGCACACATACTAAACCCTAACTCCATGAAAGTGTACCTCAGCCTACACCGAATACACCAGTTTGATCTTCTTCGCACATAGAGTTCAAATATGCAAATTAACCACACAAGCAACAACTATATCCTACCAACCGAATGCAAATTCAAGAAGTGATAAGAATTCATACGTGTAAACAACAAATGCGTGATGTGCTATGCACGGCCTAAGATGCTGAGGAGGTCTTTATCTTACCTGAAGAAGACCTTGATCTGAAAAAGAGAGAAAACTCCGGTAGCTTTTGATTTCCATAAGATAATAGCGCTCAACGATCTTGAAACTAGTATGGAGCTTCTGAGAAATAAACTCAGAAGTAGTGCCTCCACAAGGTCCTTGAATCTTGATTCACCACTCCATTGGTACGAAGATGATGATAATTGCAGCGCTGAGTAGAAAGATGATGAGGATCGCGTAGATGATGATGAGAGGTGAGAGAGAGGATATTGATTGTTATGGTTGTTGGAGTTTGATGGAGATGATGAGAGAGGTTGCTTGACGGAATTCAGAACCACGTCTTGATGATGAATGTAGAAGAGGATGATAAGAGGTAGCGTGTTGTTGTGATTATTGAACGTGGTGGATGAAGGTGGTTGATTGTGGTGGCCGGAATTGGTTAGCTAAGTCTGTTACGGTGGTTGGTGGTGGTTAAAAGAGTTGGTTGGTGGTGGTTAGAAGAGTTGGTTGGTGGCCGAGATAGAGTAAAGGGAAGAGAGAATGGTGATGAGAGGGAGAGAGAAAACTGGGAAAATGAAGTGTGTAGTGTGAAAAGTGAGGTGAGGGTAGTTTATATAGGAAGTGTGTATGTGTATGGTATTGTGGTGTGACTGCATTGTAGTGTATAGTTTCCTTAAACTCTTAGTGTGCAAGTTTATGTACTAATGGTAAACCTCCCGTGTGCCTTTCACGTGCTATTTCTAATGCATAGCTGTTTGTGGAAATGGTTGTGTGGCAAGAATTTGCGTGTTGCTTGTTAAAAGACCACTCATGGCATCCACTTTGTGCACCAATAACTCCAACTATGAGCCTTCAAATGATGCAATCTTGGTGCCGATTTAAAGAGTACATGGCATAGTATGATTTTGGTGTTGGAAGGTTCTTGAATCAATGCTTAGAAGTAGAAGAAAAATTGGCTTGAACTCACATAAACACCACTGCGCGCATGACTTAAACTGGACCATGACCGTGGCAGAAACGTGACTAGATCAGGGCATGATTTTGGGGTTCCCTATCTTGCTCGTTACTTTCTCAAATATTGTGCACCATGGACCAATGGAAAGAGGACATGGCAAAGATTAGTTTAGAATCAAGCTTGTTCAAAATTGAGGTTCGTGGAAGAAGAAATTTGGATGTGAATTCAGCCCACCACGTGTTTGTGGAAATGTCGCGCGCGTGGCCTGGATTTTGGCCTGCTTGACGCTGCATTCTGGCCAGTGTGAGGGCATGACTTTGAATATCCACAATTGATTCAATATCCACTCAATTGACTCAATTCTTGTTTCATTGCATAGAGGGCCTGGAGTAGAGTGGATGCATACCAAGTTTGCATTCATAGCATTTTTGTAGAGCTCAAGAATCAGCTTGGCATTTGGCATGCCACATGTTTGACAAAATGCCAGGTCATGACCTGGTCCGTGACCTGAATTGTGACTTGGCTCAAATGACTTTCCAGCAACTTCAAACCATTTTATCTCTTCATACAAGCTTCAAATGAAAAAACTCCCAACTAGAGAATTATAGAGTGCCATGATCTGAACATTTTTGATGTTGGAAATTTTCTCAAATGAGGCCTTTTGACACGTGTAACCAGGCTGTGAAGTGGACTGCTCATCAAACTTTAAAGCTCTCAAAAAAATTCTAGGTGTCAAAACTTTCCATTTTTGTTATTTTTCTATTTTTGGCAACTTTTGTCAAACTCCTGATTTTATCCATTCTTTGACTTTTCTTGGTTGAATTTCCACCAAAAGTCAATATTTGAATAATTCTTCTGATTTTGACCCAAAAGTCAACTGTTCTGATCTTTCTCTGATTTCAATGAAATTCCCGATTAATCTGCTTCTGACCAATGGAAATCAACTGAACACTTCCACACAAGCATCATGCCACTTCTCCTCACAAAATCAGCTCTTGATCAATGTATTTGACCAAAAAAAGTCAACTGTGTTGACTTTGGTCAAGAAACCCTAATTCAGGATGACCAGATGAACAACAAGCTTGTATCCTCTAACCAATGCCTTGAGTTGAGAATGAGGAAACCCTGATTTCAAAAGATCTTGGACAAGATGATGACACCCCATATTAGGCTTCAAGTCTCTTCTTTTGATCAAGGACCAATGATATGGATGCATGCAATGGTATGACCTAAATGGATGTATGTACATGAATGCAAAGCCTAAGCCAGTTAGAAGTAAGGGGTAGGACAAATTTGGGGTATGACAGCTGCCCCTATTTAATCATCTTAAACCTGAAGGTGAGATTGGCGTTAGCCTTTCTAACATTCGAGGTAGAAGAAGATTAAATATCAAAGTACCAGAAATTTGTCCTAAAGAGGAGATGGTGTAAGTGTTACTCTTATTTTTTCATTTTTGTATCTGCTGGGGAAAGAGAAGTTTTGTTTTTCTGGTGGGAATATTTACAGCGAGTAATGGGTTTGAATGGTGGTAGCATGTAACATAGCCGAGGTGCCAATACGAGTTTCCAAAGAGAATGGTTATATGAGACAATGACTGAAAGGAAATAGATCTCGTGCGATCTACGACTCAACATCGGGAGAAGACCTCGTACGATCATTAGGACAAAAAGGGAATGGATCTCGTGTGATCTATGACTCAACATCGGGAGAAGATCTCGTACGATCCTCAGGACTGGAAGGAAAAAGATCTCGTACGATCTATGACTCAACCTCGGGAGAATATCTCGTACGATCCTCAAGACTGGAAGGAAAAAGATCTCGTGCGATCTATGACTCAACATCGGAAGAAGATCTCGTACGATCTTCAGGACTGAAAGGAAAAAGATCTCGTGCGATCTATGACTCAACATCTGGAGAAGATCTCGTACGATCTTCAAGACTGAAAGGAAAAAGATCTCGTGCGATCTATGACTCAACATCGGGAGAAGATCTCGTACGATCTTCAGGACTGAAAGGAAAAAGATCTCGTGCGATCTATGACTCAACATCTGGAGAAGATCTCGAACGATCTTCAGGACTGAAAGGAAAAAGATCTCGTGCGATCTATGACTCAACATCGGGAGAAGACCTCGTACGATCTTCAGGACTGAAAGGGAAAAGATCACGTGCGATCTATGACTCAACATCGAGGTTTGGAGAAGGAAATTGGTTCTGAAATGGTTTGCCAGGTTGGAAACTGGGCTTTGAAAGGGTTTTCCAGGTTGGGAACTGGGCTTTGAAAGGGTTTGCCAGGTTGGGAACTGGGCTTTGAAAGGGTTTGCCAGGTTGGGAACTGGGCTTTGAAAGGGTTCGAAGGTCGGAAGGCAAAGGATTCACAACACGGGGGTTGGACCTGAAAAGTTTTCCCATACGGGGGAAGGGACCACGGAGACTAGTGACGACTAGACTCGATCAAAAGACATAATCACGAAGATGTTGATGCTTGCGAAGCATAAGAATTACATTAATCCCTCAGGCCAAAGGCGGGGTGTAACTCTTCAAGAGTGGCGATCGCTCGAATTGCCACACACCAAGTATGGTTATTCAAACGATCGAAAAATGAGATGGGTTGAATGCCCACCCTCATTCGCACTCTAATTTGCACGCAGCACACGGGAAATAACCACGACAAGACTAGTAACGACTAGACTCGACAAGAAGATGAAAGTAACCACTGGGAATTACGGAGATACTGATGTTTGCAAAGCATAAGAATTACATTAATCCCTCAGGCCAAAGGCGGGGTGTAACTCTTCAAGAGTGGCGATCGTTCGAATTGCCACACACCAAGTATGGTTATTCAAACGATCGAAAAATGAGATGGGTTGAATGCCCACCCTCATTCACGCTCTAATCTGCACGCAACATACGGGAAATAACCTCGAAGACAACGATTCTGACGAAGAAAGACATTGCATCCGATCCATGTTGGAGAGAGAAAATGAGACTTCTTTTGGGGATTAAGGATACCAGGTATCGGCACCGTGGCTTGAGGAGGTTTGTAATGTAGTAGCAGATATCAATCGAAGTTTGTAAGGACAATATTTTATGTGGGGAAGTATCGTCGTCTTGATTGAGTGCTGATTTGTATTATCTGGCTTATGCTTTGTATGCATGTTTGAATTTTTCTGTGGCGTAATGATCCATTTTGATGGATATGCTACGCTTTTGAGGATGCAATGTTATATGCAATGGATACTATATGCAGAGTGCCAAATAAAGGCATTAGTGAGGTAAACACCAGGGAGAATCCCCTTAGTGTTAAGGACCATGTGGAGGTGCCAATAGATATTGGACTTTGATTTGTAAGATGCACCTTCTTTGACTTGAAGAATAATTTCCGACTTCTCACCATGTGCCACTGCTTGGAGGATTTTCAGCTTGAGGAGATTCTCTCGATTCACGATGTTGGGGATGAGAGATCCAGATAAGAAGCCTTGATTAGGGAATTAGAACAACTCTTAGGAGAAATAAACTCCTATGCTTGAGAAATGGAACAAACTCTCGGGAGAAATAAACTCCGTGCTTGGGGAGAGATCAAGTTTCCAGGAGAAATAAACTCCTATGGTTGGGGAGAGAACAAAATAGCTCAAAATATTATGCCCCAAGCTTCACGAACCATGAAGGAATTTGCACTAAAGAAACCTTGGAGAGATTTGTCGAATCTCGACGTAACTGCCCTAGATTGGTCAAACTCAAGAGATATCCCTCGACATGATTGCCCCTAGATTGATCAAAGCTTGAAGAGAGTTATCAACATGATTGCCCCAAATATGCTGACTTTGAGAGGTCAAACCTCGATTCAATTGCCTCTGATTAGGTACATCTTACTAGAATCCTCAAGCCTTTATTGTTTTGAAGTCAAACAAACATGGAAACAACTTTACCACGCTCAACGGAGTCTTCAAACTCTTCCCTTCAAGGTAATCAAGGAAAGCATTAACTGTTCATGCCCAACGGAGTTCTTTGGATAACTTGCCCCTTGATGGTCAACATTTGAGATGATTAGCTTTTCCTCCTCGGAGTTCTCAAGTCTCTTGTACTTTGACATGATCAAGTTACTCACTGATTCTCATCCTGAATTTTTTTTTGATGTTTAAGCAGATGTTTTGTATGCAAAAGAATGTTAATTCTAAGAATGATAATTCTAATGCAAAGCCTATGTTAGTCTTGAAGTTTTAAAACTTTTTATTGAAATGAGGTTGCGACCTCTTGTGACTGAATCACTAGTTGACACAACCTCGATTTTTGCATATGTAAGATAAAGCAAGCATACGATACCAACATGGATATGGGTTTCACTTCATTGGGAGTCAGTTAAACGCTATCTCATCGGAGTGCGCTTTTCGAAATAAACCCTACTTCAATTAGGACTTTTAAGGGTTGTAACTTGGCCGGGTTAACGGTTTTGGAAACAAAGGATTTTTAGGCTCAAAATTATTTGTACCCACCCCCTTCATGATGTTCTCCAATCCTATGTTCGGTTAACTCAACATGAGCGTTCATCCCTCACAAGGAATTTTGAGACGGTTGAAGAATCAATGAGCTTCTTTGGATATGGCAGTCACCTTATCTTTCATTTTTGGTGTCTGATCACACGACTTTGTTCTTGCTTGCTTCTTTTGTCATTTTTCTTTCATCCTTTTTTATTTTCATTATTTTTTGACATTTTTTTGCTCTTTTTTGAACAAGTCGTGTGACCTCGCATAGTCTTTGATTCGTTGGAGGTGATTGCGACTGCCTCGTTCCTTTGATTTGATGACGGATTACCATTGTGGTATCGTCATCTCTTGTTCTCTTGATGGAATAAGGAGACACATTGCGGTTTTGACATTCCTCAACCTTTTGAAGGATAACCATTGTTGTATCCTTAGATGCATATCCTTTTGGTGAGTTTTGAACACTCAATCAAGTTAAATGAACACTACCCTGCCCCAAGGTTAAAATAAAGGTTTTTGTGATTAGAAAAGAAACTCCTACTTCAAGGCTCAAAGGGGTTAACGAGGGTCTATCTCCCTTATATCTCCGGTGTTTGGGGATTTGAAATAATGCCTGTACATCCTCAGCAGGGTTTTATTCAAAAACACACGATTAGAGATTTTGCATTTTTTTTTTATTTTTCATCATTCTCCCTCAGCTTTTTGCCTCAGCAAGCAATTAGTAAAGTTGGTATCGTAATGCCAAAAACATTTTATGAGTGAAAACGAATGGGTTTCTTCAAGACAAACATAAACAATGTATTATGATCTTCATTCAGAAATTAACAAGTTTTTTACATGCTAGCAATGCTTAAACAAACAATGAAATGTTACAAATGAGAATGCAATAACGAAACTAAATGAATGCCATTGTTGAGGAGACTTGACTCCGTCTAGACTTATTGAGCTTGAATACTTTCTGCAGTCCCTTCCAAACTCTTCAGATTACTTCAAAAGAAAACCCCAACGGAGTCAACCAAGAGTTGTAAATTTTTGCCTCACTTTAGGGATTCGAGCAATGCGAGTGATGCAATGCTCAAGATAAGAGTACGTCTTGCTTATCCCTCGTGCGGGAGCCCCAAGCATATTCATTGAAGAAGTATTTGCCATCAAACATGGAGGAACCTTGCGTGGTCACCAAACTTAGAGAAGCTAATTGTTGCAAGGAGAGCTCAAACACCAACTGAAACACCAACCTCCACGAATACAACTGAGCACAAGAACCTTGAGAATGAGAGATGCTTCTACAAAACATTCTTGATTACTTTTTGAAAAAGATTCTGACAAAGTTGCTCGAGAATTTGTGGTGTTTTCATTATTATCATACCAACGAGTTCAAACAAGGAAGTAGCCTTCTACAAAATAGGAAATACTGAAATGAGAATACGGAAATGAAATGATGATTGCCATAGTTGAGGAGCCTTGACTCCATTTGGGCTTATTATTATTATTAATTTTTTTTGGTGATACTTTATGGAATACGGACATTCACTTATGCATGAACTCTTCGTTTTATGTGCAGGCCATTTGGAGTGAATGATATTGCTTTGGAGTCAATGAGATCTTGGACTTTGTGTTTCAAAATATTACAATCCTCAATTGAATGCCCAGATGTCCCAGAATGGTACTCACACCTTGCATTTAAGTCATATCCTTGAGGAATCGGTGTTGAAGGGGGCTTAAACTCCCTTAGTTAGACCAAAGAATCCTTGAGTAAATGAGAAAGTAGTCGACTATAGGTCATAGGAATTAGGTCAATTCTTCTTGGTGGTCTCCTCGGCATTTGTGGACCCTGTTGCTGGTGTCGCTACCGCGAAAAATGGAATCAGAGTCGCCACTAATATATTTATCCCATAAGGGAAAGGAATACCAGGAAACCTAACTCAGAATAAGAACAAGGTCTTTCGACCAGAGAACAGGGCACGAGAGTCGGTTACGCAAGGGGAAGGTGCTAGCACCCCTCACGCCCATCGTACTCGATGGTATCCACCTATGTTTGTTTCTATCTAAAGGGTGTCTAAGGTCTAAAACCTAAATGCGAATGAATGCAAAAGAAATACGGGGAAAAGAAGGAATTATTTACAAGTGTGCTCGCTTAGGCCCCGCGACCCAATGCCTACGTATCCCTTACAAGGAATCAGAGCGACCGTAGTTCGGCTCCATAGTTTCCATTTGTTTTGTGTTTTTTAGTTGAACAGCGGTTAAGGTCACAATCCACGATGCTCGACCTTTGGAGATTTATACGCCTAATTATGGAAAGGACTTAACTTGTTCTTAGGTGCCTAACAAGGCAAAAGAAAATGAACTTGGGTTTGTGTCTTTTATTGTAATTCCATGATGACAAAACCCACTACAAGGCTTCGCATCACTTCCTTACTTTGTTTTAAATCTGACCATTTATTAAGCATTTTGAGTATTTTTGGTTGGTGTTTTTTAAGGGAATTTATTTGTGACTTAGATCATACCAAGAAAAAGTCTTTTGAATATTTAGAGAATGCACATCGAGGTCTACACCACAATCGTTTCTCTAAATATTGGTTAAGAAATACAGTTTTTTTTAATATTTAGAGAATGCACATCGAGGCCTACGCCACAATCGTTTCTCTAAATGGCGGTTAAGAAATACACCGAGGCCTACGCCTCAATCATTTCTCTTCCGCTAAGTAGGAAAGAACATACATCGGGGCCTACGCCCCAATCATTTCTTTCCTACCACAAAAGAAAAAAACAAAATGGTATGATCCTTATCAGTAATTATTAAGTTTTTTAATGTTGAAAAAAGAAAAGAAAAGGAATGAGAAAAGGGGAACTAACCTATTTTCTAATATAATTGTCATCCTAATTCCTATTTAAGATCTAAACTAAAATCTAAGGGGAATCTTAATCTAATGTTATGCGAATATCTACAAAATAGGCCAAAAATATGACCAAAAACAAGTAACAAAATTACACAGAAAAAATAACATGGAAATGGTACAAAACATCTCAAGCATTAGTGCAAAATTAAACTACAAATATACTACTATTTTGATGAGTTTTTAGTCAATAAGGGAAATCTAATTCAAGCTTAACTATGCTAAAAATCTATTAACCCTAAAACTAACAATTTTATTGTTTTCTATGTCAATTTTTATCACCTAAAAATCAAACAAGAATTATGATTCTAACTATTGTTATTACCTAAAAATCTAATGAGAAGATTATGATTTTACATGTTTTTTTGTTATCTAAAAAGTATAGTAAAAAACTAAGTAAGAAGACCTAAAATCTATCAATTAAGTGTGAATCAGGGGGGTGTTAAAGTAGAATGTTGGGTTGGCTTTAGCAAGGCGCTGGGCCCAGAGAGATGCTGGCCCAGCAGAGTTTTTTTTATCATAGTATTCAGCTAGCCAAAAGAATCAACATGGGCCAAGGGATGTGAACACCGAATTTCGGTGATGGCCCAAGGGAACTGCATTAATCCACATCTTTTCCCAACATCAATTGAAACACTTATCCAGATTTTTCCATCAGATTTCATTAATGGCTTAATCACTACTTAATTACAATTAATACTGAGACTTTTATACACTAATTATTAACATTAAACCTAGATTAATACAGACTTTATACTACACAAAAATCTTATGTCAATTAAAGCATATTAACTCAAAAAAAGAAATTGAGAAAGGGGCTAGGTTAAGAAATTATGACCGTTCATCTTGCGTCTTCTTCCTCTCACTCGTGAACGGCGGCCGAGACTCAACCTCTCCGACGAAAACATGGTGGCGCCGATATCTAATGGCCGCACGACGAACGGAAGCCACCTCTCTCATCTTTCTCTTCTGCCTCACCGTTTGATCCTCTCGCGTTTCACTCTCAATGTCCTCGAATCTCCGAAAACAAATCCGGTTCTAGTTCGATGAAGATTAAGGACGAACGAATTGACTTCGGTTTCCAGGTATTTCATTCTCTCCTTTTCTCGCTGTGATTCTTTCTTTACTTCACTGATTTCTCCTTCTTCGTGAATCCCATTCAGTGGTGTTCTTCTTTAGGTTTGTTGTTGTTGTTGCAATGCGTTGAATCAAACGTTGATGGAAGAATGGAGTTGCTTAAGAATCGTGAGTCGCTCCTCTGCAGAATGGAAGATGAAGATTGATGACGTGGTTTTTGGAGATGCGATGCAGATATGTGAAGGATTGAATATGTGAAGATGAAGGTTGTGTGAAGAAAGGATGAAGTTGCTGAATCTTGAAGAAGCCCTTTTTTTCAGGTTGTTACGTTTCTGTTATGCCTTTTCTTTTTCTGAAATTTTCGTCCATCTTTCTGAGTTTCTGTTGGTGATTTGATGAAGTAGAGAATGGAGAGTGGTTAGAAGTGGTGATAATGATGAGAAATGAAGGGAGTGTGTACGTGTGATTGAAGAATGAATGATGATGATGGTGATAGAAGAAGTTGAATTCGGTTCTGGTTGATGAAGAGTGAAGAAGATTGAAGGGAGAGTGAGAATGGTTGTGGTTTGTGGAGAAATAGTGAAGATTCAGAGGGTTGATGAAAATGGTGAAGAAGAGAAGGAAAAATCGTGAAGAAGCTGAAGAATGGAGCAGTGTTCTGATTTATGGAATTCTCAGGTTAGTTTTTCTTCTGATTTTCTGTTGCAATTTCAGTTACAAAATGGTTGTTATCAGTTAGTTGAAAAAGCGGTTAGTTCTGTTACATTCAGTTAGGGATTGGTTGAGAGTGTTTGGTAGTTACAAGGTTGGTTGGTTCTGTTAGAAATTGGTTTCCTGTTATGGACAGTTGGCTAATCAGTTAGATTGGTTTTAAGGTTAGTCGAAACTGAATTGTGTTTAAAAGAAAATGATTAGGGAGGGTCTGTTAATTGTTAATAAAATTGAAGGTCAGTGAATTGTTAACTGAAAGAGTTAGGGTGCTAGTTGTTTTTGTTGATTTTTCGGAATCGGTTTTATGTTGGATTGTTTGGTTGTGAATTTTTCTGAATGCTGGTATTTGATTATGGTTGCAGGTTTGAACTAGCTTTGTCTTTGTGTTCGTTGGTTTTCGGTTCGAGATGGCAAGATCAGTTTTTATTGTGCAGGGATGTTTTGGATGGCTGTAGGGTCGGTTTTAGAGATGAAGAGATTGAAGCTTCAAGAGTTTTCTGTGATTGACTTTTAGTGTAATATGTGACAAAGTTTGGATTTATTTTGTAATGAATTTTGGGAATGTATGGACATTTGAATACAGTTTGGAACAAGTTTTGAATAATTGTTGAATGGATTATGGATTTGGATTTTGGATATGACAGACTTGTAATAAAGTTGTGTAATTTCTTTAACTTTAGATTCTTGAGTTGAACTTGGAACCTGTGAAAGATATCCAAATTCAAACCATGCCTTGTATGTCTTGTGACCATGAATAATTGCCCTTGAATGATGAGTCATATCATTTCTTTAGTATTTTTCGAATTGCAACAGCATGTATAGGTTCATATATCCTTAGATTTTTGTCTTCATGAACTAAAGTGAAATGGTTTCTTTTGATTTTCCTTTCTCGCTAATTCCATAAATCTTGAATGGATTAGCTTTAAGCTTTAACTCTTGAACTTGAAACCTTGAATGGTGATGACCTTGAATGAATGATGTTTAAGTCAAAACTTGCATGAATATTTTTGGTGAATAAACTTCAATCCACTTGCAAACTTCAATGGATTCAATCTCGGCACTTTGATCCAAACCAAACCACCAACAAATTGAACATATAGCAACACCTTGAATACAATGCTCTCTTTAAGCTCATAATCTTGTATCATGATTTGTTCTCTTTGCAATTCAATCCGAAAGCCCCTTGACTCAATAATCACAAATGGAATATCCCAAGGAGTCCTTTGGATGAAGACAAGACTTGAAGCATAGAAGAACCCCTTAGCATGACATCTAGTGAACCGCAGTGGAATTAATAAATTTGTGTATAAAAACCATTATCCTCTTGCCTTTGATGAATCTTCATAGAGGAAAACCTTGTAGTTTTACGAGAAAGAAATCCACAATGAATGACCATATAAAAACCCTGGCTTCTAAGATCCTTGATTCAATGCAAAGTTATTGATTGACGATGCATAATGCGTTAGATGACCTAAGGAAGAGATGCAGGTGAATGCAAAGCCTAAGTCAGTTAGTAATAAATATGTGGGCAAATTTTGGGGTGCAACAGCTGCCCCTATTCAATCTTCTTGAACCCGAATGTACGAACGACACAAGTTCTGGACATGAGAGGTGTAAGTGGATTGAATACCCGAAAGTACCATCAAAATTTGCATTATGTGGTAAAGCAAATAGTGTTGAATATTATCGAAGGATACCAATCGAAGGTGGATCTTAAACAACTAGCTAACCTTAGTTAAACTTGAAAGAAACATAACCGCGCGGTGACTCTTTAAGAAAGAAACCATCCGTAGACGACTCCACCAAATTGCTAACCTTAGTTAGACTTTGAAAATGATTGCTAACCTTAGTTAGACTTTGAAAAGAGAAGACACAACCGTAGCGTGACTCCACAAGGAAGAACCATCCTCAGACGACTCTACCCAATTGCTAACCTTAGTTAGACTTTGAAAAGAGAAGACACAACCGTAGCGTGACTCCACAAGGAAGAACCATCCTTAGACGACTCTACCAAATTGCTAACCTTAGCTAGACTTTGAAAATGATTGCTAACCTTAGTTAGACTTTGAAAAGAGAAGACACAACCGTAGCGTGACTCCACAAGGAAGAACCATCCTTAGACGACTCTACCAAATTGCTAACCTTAGTTAGACTTCAAAAAGAGACACAGCCGAAGGGTGACTCGAGATCCAAAAAGGTATGCCAATGATCATTGGACTTTTGCCGATAACAATCGAACTTGAAAGGAAAGGACCAATAACAATCAGACCTAATCCGGAGGATGCCTGTAACCACAGGACTTTAAGGAAAAGGCTAGTAACCACTAGACTCGACCAAGGGATGCCTGTAACAACAGGACTTTAAAGGAACAGACTAGTAACAACTAGACTGACCAAAGGTGCCTGTAACAACAGGACTTTTGCTGGTAACAACCAGACTTTGAAGGATGCCCATAACCATGGGATTTTAAAGGAACAGACTAGTAACAACTAGAACTGACCAAAGGTGCCTGTAACAACAGGACTTTTGCTGGTAACAACCAGACTTTGAAGGATGCCCATAACCATGGGTCTTTAAGGAAAGAGATGCCAATAATCATTGGACTTGACTGAAGAAGACTAGCAATGACTAGACTCTTATTGGGGATGTTTATGGACACTGAATTTGAAGGCGATGCCAATAACCATTGGGCTTGACTGAAAGAAAGGCTAGTGACAACTAGAATCAATCAGGGGATGTCAATAAATACTGGGCTTCCAAGACGGTATTGATGCTTGCGAAGCATAAGAATTACATGGATCCCTCAGGCCAAAGGCGGGGTGCAATTCTGCAAGAGTGGCAATCATTCAAATTGCCACACACATAGTATGGATTTCAAATGATTGAAAAATGAGATGGGTTGAATACCCATCCTCATTCGCACTCTATTATGCACGCGGCATGCGGGAAAATAACCAAAACAAGACTAGTAACGACTAGACTCGACATGCGGATGACGGTAACCACTGAACATTCACGGAGATGTTGATGCTTGCGAAGCATAAAAGTTACATGGGTCCCTCAGGCCAAAAGGCGGGGTGTACTCTTCAAGAGTGGCATTCATTCGAGTTGCCATACACCAAGTATGATTACCCAAATGATTGAAAAATGAGATGGGTTGAATGCCCACCCTCATTCACACTCTAATCTGCACGCAGCATATGGGAAAATAACCAAAATAAGACTTGCAAGAAGCAAGAGGTATCCCTTATGCAAAAGGCAGTAAGGGGACTCACAAAAAGTGAATACAAAGAAAGGACTAGTGACGACCAGACTCTATTAGATGATGCCAGTAAACACTGGACTTTGAAGAAGATATTGTTACTTACAGAACATAAGAACTACATGGTTCCCTCAGGCCAAAAGGCGGGGCGTAATTCTACAAGAGTGACAACCATTCGAATTGCCACACACAAAGTATGGGTTATACAAACGATTGAGCTCAGCAAACGGGAAATAAACCATAGATAAAATGATCTTGGCGAAGAAGGACTTTGTATTCAATCCACACTGGAGAGAGAAAATGAGACTTCTTCTAGGGATATATTACTTTGTGCCTTTGGAGCACGCACAAACTTGGCTTATGCATTGATGCATGTTTGAATTTTTCCATGGCGTAATGTTCCATATTCATGGAAATGCTACGCGTTTTTGTAGATGCAATGTGAATGCAATGATTACTATATGTAGAGATAATGAGGGCCCTTTAGAGAATATTTCACTGACTTGTTGATCGAGCTTCGTTTCTGACCTCGGGAGAGGTAAACACCAGGGAGATTCCCCTTAGTGTTAAGAGCTCTGTGGGGGTGCCAATAGACATTGGACTTTAACTTGCAGGCTATACTTCTGATTGTTGACTTGAAGAATGACTTCTGACTTCTCACCATGTGCCATAGCTCGGAGAATTTTTAGCTTGAGGATATTCCCTCAATTTACCATGTTAGGGATGAGAAACCTTGATGAGGAACTCTTTATGGGATGAGTGGAACAACTTCGAGGAGAAATAAACTCCTATACTTGGGGAGAGAATGAATTCTCAGGAGAAATAAACTCCTATGCCTGGGGAGGGAGTGACTTGCTGGGGAAAAGCATTGTGATACTTCTCCACTCTATGATGGCCAACTACACTTTACAAGTGAATGACGATTTCTTCAATACAAACCAAAGGAGTATGCCCCAGGCCGCCTGACTTGCAAAGATATCTGATTTATCGAAGACATTCGCCTCGAAAGGATCCTTACACCACCATTACTTGAGAAAATCTGCCCCAGCATATTCATACATTTGAAATATTCTTTCTCTTGATCCACGGATCCTTGAAGAGATTTGTCGAATCTCGACGTAATTGCCCTAGATTGAGTGAGCTTGAGAGATTCCTCGACGTCACTACTCCGAATTGATTGAAATCAAGAGAGAGTTTCCTCGACTTGATTAACCCTGATTGGTCGAATTTGAGATGTCAAACCTTGATTTGCTTGCCCCAGATAGGCTGAACTCACGAGAGAGATTCCTCGTCGTGACTGCCCCTGATTATGTACATCTTATCAGAATCCTCAAGTTTTACTTCCCTTAAGATCCCACAAATCGTGGAAGTAACTTTACCACACTCAAAAGAGTATTCAAAACCTTCAGGGTAATCAATCAAAGAGAGTACCCACTGATTATGCTCAATGGAGTCTTCAGGCAACATGCCCCTTGATATATTAGTCTCTGGAATGATTTCTTTTTACTCTAAGGAGTTCTCAAGTCTCTTTTACTTTGACATGATAAAGCTCTTCGTGGATTCTCATCATAGAAACTTCCTTGATGTTTAAGCAAATGTTTGGTATGCAAAAGAATATTAATTCTAAGAATGACAATTCTAATGCAAAGCCTATGCTAGTCTTGAAGTTTTAAAAAAAAACTTTTTTATGAAAATGAGGTGGCCACCTCTTGTGAATGAAAGATAAAGCGAGCATACGATACCAACATAGATATGTGTTACGCTTCATTGAGAGTCAGTTAAATGCTATTTCATGGAAGTGTATTTTCGAAATAAACCCTACTTCAATTAGGACTTTTAAGGGTTGTAACTTGGCATGGTTCAAGGTTTTCAGAAACAAAGGATTTTTAGGCTCAAAATTATTTGGTGCCCACCCCCTTCATGATGTTCTCCACTCCTAAGTTCAATTAACTCAACATAAGTGCTCATCCCTCACAAGGAATTTTAAGATGGTTGAGGAATCAATGAGGTTTTTTCGGACATGGCAGTCGCTCACCTTTTATTCTTTCGATTCATTATCACACGACTTTGTTCTTGCTTTATTTTCACCATCCTTTTTCTTTTTATTGCTATATTTTTCTATCATCCTTTTTTTCTTTTCATTTTTTTGCCATTCTTCTTTTTTTTTAACAAGTCGTGTGACCTCGCATTGTCGTTGATTTGTTGGAAGTGATTGCGACTGCCTCATCCCATGATTGATGAAGGATTACCATTGTGATATCGTCATCTTTTGTCCTCTTCGTAGGTGAAGGATAACCATCACGGTTTTGACTTTCCTCAACCTTTTGAAGGATAACCATTGTTGTATCCTTAAATGTATATCATTTAGTGAGTTTTGAACACTTGATCAAGTTAAATGAACACTACCCTTCCCCGGGGTTAAAAATAAGGGTTTTTTCTGATCAGAAAAGAAACTCCTACTTCAAGGCTCAAAGGGGTTAACGAGGGTCTATCTCCCTTATATCTCCGGTGTTTGGGGATTTGAAACAATGCCTGTACATCATCAGTAGGGTTTTATTCAAAAACACACAATTAGGGATTTTGCATTTTTATATCATCATCATTCTCCCTCCGCTCGTTGCCTAAGCAAGAGATTAGTAAAGTTGGTAACGTAATGCCAAAAACTTTTATTTTTTATTTTTTAGTGAAAACGAAATGGATTACTTCAAGACAAACATAAACAATGTATTATGATTTTCATTCAGAAATTAACAATTTTTTACATGCTAGCAATGCTTAAACAAACAATGGAATGCTACAAATCAAAAGGAAATAAAGAACTAAATGAATACCCTTGTAGAGGAGACTTGACTCCGTATGGACTTATTGCTCTCGAATACCTTTTGCAGTTTTAATACCCCATTGAGACTTCGATTTGTGCATAAAACCTCTTGGAGTGGATG